>NW_003852453.1:5145111-5148435 GCF_000181295.1 Otolemur garnettii
AAAAAAAAAAAAAAAAAATGTTTGCCATCACAGGCATGAGCCATCAAGCCCACCTGGCCTGTGAAAGCACTTTATAAAGTAATAATCAAAGGCCATTTAACAATGATCGTTAAGGTAACAGAAAGACCTGGATGGGGTGGGCCTGGGACTTGGTTGCCCCCTATGGGGAGTCACAAGAACATTGCTTTTGGCTACAGGAAGAAGCAGCAACTCTGGTGAAGAGGATGGTGGGAAGGGAGAAAGAAAGGCTTGGACAGAAGCTTGATGGCAAAGCTACGGGCCCCTCCTCAGCCTGAACGCTCTGATGGACAGTCCTGGGGAAGGAGGAACGGCAAACTCCGAGAGTCGTGACTCTGAGACTTGGAGGGAACTCCTTAATGCCAGGCTTGGATGGCAAGATGGTTAGGGGCCTTGGTCCTCTCTGAGCCTGTGCTCCACACAGCACTGTGCTGGCAGCCTGATCCGGTTCCACTTCACAGAGCAGAGGTGGGGACCCAAGGTGAAGGCAGAAGGAAGTGAGGAAACTTGTCTGGAGAACACAGAACTCTGCCCCTAATCAGGGAATATCCTAAAAATCCTATCCACGTAGCCTTCCCTTCTTGTGACTATCGTGATGGTGAAAAGGAGAATCTTAGCTGAGCATAAGCCACCTGCTCACTCTGGCTGTGCACAGACCCCCGGAGGAGGCATTGCCCTCTGTGGCCAAAGTTGAGCTGGCATCCACAGTTTCTCAACAGAGATAAGAAATTTTGACCCTGTAAGCTCCAAGCCACTCTGTCTGTAGAAAACACTAAATAATCATGAGGTTCCATTTAGGAAGGATGTCCAGAATCACGGGAAGGTCTTCTCAGAGGAAATTTGGCTTAGAGAAGGAAAAAAGCACGTTCTGGTTTGTAAGATCCTGTTCTTGACAACAAGCTCCTTCATTTTACTTCTGCCCCACCAGCCTTGGAGAAATCTGTACTGGTTTTACCCCCATGACAAATTCCAAGGAAGGACAAGTCCAGCTAGTCAGTGGATCCAAAGGCTGTCCTCAAATTACAGCCCGCAGTCCACATGCGACCCACCTAGGCCATTTATCCGACCCACCGGGTGTTTTTGCCACCACTGCCTGTCTTGCTTAGCAGCCAACTCATCCCAGGGCCCACAGTCCAGCCCTCCAATGGTCTGAGGGACAATGAACTGGCCCCCATTTAAAAAGTTTGAGGACCCCTGGCTTATTAAATGGTACGACCAGTTAGGCATCATTATTTCCCAGCGCCAGCTCTATCCCCAGGCTCCCGGGGGGAGTAAGTAAGATAGCACCAGGGGCTCCCGGCCAGCATCCTGCTACCTGTTCAGACACAAGTTCTGGAGTCAAGTGACTTTAGCCCTGGACAGCCTGGCATGGGTCAGGTCTCCATATAGCCAATGGCTAGTCCAGGACAATACGAGAGTTTGATTGGCCAGACTAAAACTGGAAGAAGGTTGATTCATCAAGAAAAATGAGGGCCCTTTACTGGAAAGTGACAACATAGAGGCAGAAACCCGCAGAAGGCTCTGGAAGCACTGACGATGCTTAAGGTTTTCCAAGCTTTCCTTAGGGCTTGGAGCAGGGAGCAGGTCTGAGGGCAGATCCCCGTGTCCTCACACCTGTGGCATCGGCGGGCACAGGCAGGTACCTGGTAACTACAGGGCAACCCTGCTTTGCTCCAGCCAAGATCACCCAGCCTGATGAAAAGCACCATGAATCCATGAATCCAGCGGCCTCTCAGTAATCCCACAGCCCATTTGGAAACCATCTGTGTTCCTCATTTCCAAATTTAGCCCAAGTTAAAGAGACCTGTATTTGTTTTTTTGGAAAATGTTATGATTTTTCAAGTAAACAGTAGGAAGTGTACAAAGCCATGAGATCTCTCGAAACTGCCAACTGTCTGGACTTGATCAAACTGGTTTATGCTGCTTCAAATGTGCATTCTATTCTCCCCGCGTTCTTATCATAAACAACAATTTCTATTTATTTATACATGACCAGAACTTCTCTCAAGGTTTTTCACATATTATTTCATCTGATCCCACCAAGTGCATGTATAGAACAAAGGTCACTGCCATTGGCAGGCCTGGTTAGTGGATGGGGGCCCTGACACCTGAGGGATGAAGGGTTTCTAGGCCCCCATGTGGTGGTGATCATGCAGGGATTCCATCCCTTCTGGGTGAAGACTGTTCTCATCCTGGTATATTCTGCTGTGTCAGACTCAGCATACAACCACTTTTACCACTCACATACCCTCTGGCCTTGTTCTTTACCAGTCCAATATTAAAAAGAAAGAAAAAACGAAATAACACTTGTGATCTGTTCCCCCTAGATAGCCAAAGACATTATGTTCAAATGATAGATGTTATTTCTTCTAGAGAATAAAAACCATTGTCCTAGACACTCTGGTAAAATACACAGATGAATTAATGATATGACTTATCTTCCAAATCTCAATGTCTAATGTGGATCTAAGACAAGCTTAAGAAAAAACATTGTACACGCTGGTGTATATTTTGTAAAAATTGAGATAGATGTATACACAGATACGCACAGAGAGAGGTAAAAAGAACTTGAGACAAAATAAATGAAAAGGAACTCCTGCAAAATCTGTGATAAAATTCCATACAAATGATACAGAGAACATGGACAAAGGGTTAGATGAAGAGATGGCATCTAAAAAAAAGCCACCCTTTACAGCCCTCCTCGCCAGATTTAACCTAATCGACCTGATCACCTGAAGTTCTGGGTCTTCCCCAAGACCAAGTCAAGATTCAGATCCTCCTCAAAGCATTGTAAACCCTACTCCTCAAGCTGTTTGTGAATAATTAGACATTATAGTGAGCAGTTCATTCATGACATAGGGGAACTGTTCTCAAATGCGGAAGGACTGGGGCTGGCCTTGTCTTACTACCGTGTTTCCCCCAAAGTAAGACCTACCCAAAAAACAAGCCCTAGCAGGATTTCTATGCATTTGTTAAATATAAGCCCTACCTCGATAATAAGACCTAGTGAAAATACACTGCATAGGCCCTGCATTTTGGTGCGGAGCGGTAAGGAAGACTGGAATACCTTTTATCTGCCACAGCTCCTTTCTCTGAGCCCTTCGCACTTGCATGGGTGTGCGTGTGGTAACCACGGTCGCAGGCATCCTATTGCACACGTGCAAACAGCTAGGGGAAAGGAGTTCGCGCATCTCTAAGGCCAGCCTCGACAAGGTCAGCTACCCCAAGGTCTTCTTCCCCAGAAGAAGATGACTTAACTGTATTTGAATAAATGTAGATTGTTGTATTATACTTAATAAAAATAAG
>NW_003852453.1:5148656-5151485 GCF_000181295.1 Otolemur garnettii
CTAATGAGGTCTAAATGCAGTGGAGATGGCTGCATTACCCAGGCCCTGTTAAGGGGAAACATTCTCTGAAAGCCTGGCATGACTTAGAACTAGGCAGGGAACCTCACAGCAACCAGGAGACAGGACGCCGTACATTGAGGCGACTCCCAGTAGCAGATACCGGCTTGTCCTTGCCTTTGATTTCCCACCAAGCACATCACGGATCACCTTCAAAGCAACAGAGGAGAGAGAATGAGTAGCTTGGCCAGCCAGGGATTTATCCTGGACCCCTAGGCTTGGAGACATCTCTAATAGCTCTCGCTGACCTCTTCTATACACTAGTGACCTTGGTTCACATTCATTTGAACCAAGAAGGGACTCGTTCCCCATGGACAGGCAATTGGATATAATATTAAGCACCAGGGAAGATGGGCCTAAGGGGGAATCAGCACTCAGAATAAATAAAAATTGGGATTGAGGTGATGGCAATGTTAATCAATTTGATTTAAGCATTCTACCTTGTATATTAAACCATCACATTGTACCCCATAAATGTACACAGTTAATGATTTTAATTAAAAATTTTTTTTAAGTTTATCCTTCAAAAACATTAGTTTTCTTCCCCTCCTCTCCCCTGTTAAATGCTCCCCCCTTGCACTCGTGAGATCTGTACCGAAACTGCCTTAGTGAATTCTCTCTTCCGAGCAATGAGTTGATCCAGCCTTATTCGGTACATCTGTTAAAACACATCACAGCCTCCCATAATTACTCTTTTATTTAATTCTACACATTCTGATTAGCTGTGTCTGTTCCAGGCAAGCACTAGGAGTGTGGTAAGTGCCCTTCATTCAAAAAGAGTTCTTGAGAACAGTATGAAGTGAAATTAAAGTAATTATTAAGTCATCGAAACTAAACACAGTTCCACAATAGGCAGAGAGCTAGTGAACAGCAAACCACAGGCAGGGGGAATGTCTTCAAAGCTGCTGTCTGAAATAATTCCTGGTCTCTGACTGCCGACAGAGGCAGGAAATGGGGCATCGGGGGCCACTTCCAGACCTAAGAAGCCTTCTCCCCTGCAGCGGGGAGAATCCAAGAAGGGATGTGTGGGACACAGAGTCTGGGCAGACCCGTTGTCGTGAGCGCTTCTCCTTAGCTCTCATGAATATTCTGCAGGCCGAGAAGCTTTTAGCAGAGAAGAGACAATTAAATTCCAGCTTTTCACCATTGTATCTCTCGCACCAGAGTAAGCAACAGGGCACAGGGCAATAGACTTAAATTAGATTGCCGCGGAACATGTGTACTGACCTTTCCTCCGAGCAGATCTATTTACTTTATAATGCGGTTCAACTTGTAGGAACTGATGTACTCCTCGCCGGCGTAAAGGTTAAGAAACATGTGCATCTTAATTCATCTGGATTTCAGCTCTGCTCAGATCTTCTGCTTCCCGTGTAGACCAACACGCGTGGGGCCCTCACAAAACCGAGAAGGGGAAGTTGTTGTGAAGTTGGCAGTGTGTGGGCTCCCCCGTCGTTTAGTGCTTTATTCTCCAAGTGTGGTTTTCAGCCAACAGCAAGGGTTTCAGAGTTACCTGAGACCTTGTTAGAAGTCCAAATGTTGGCTCGGCGCCTGTAGCTCAGCACTTAGGGCGCCGGCCACACACACCAGAGCTGGAGGGTTTGAATCCAGCCCAGGCCTGCCAAACAACAATGACAACTACAACCAAAAAAAATAGCCGGGCATTCTGGCAGGCGCCTGGAGTCCCAGCTACTTGGGAGGCTGAGGCAAGAGAATCACTTAAGCCCAAGAGTTTGAGGTTGCTGTGAGCTGTGACACCACCATACTTTACCCAGGGCCACAAAAAAAAAAAAAAAAAGAAGAAGAAGAAGCACAAATGTTGGGGCCCAGTCCCAACCTACTGAGTCAGAAACTATGTTTTAACAGGCCCTTCTAATGCCTGCTGATACTGCAGGAGAATCACATATGTGTGTGTCAGTGATTTATCTCTCCAGCTGCTTTTGATGTGTAGCCAGAGTTGACAGTCACCCTAGTTTGTTTCCTGAAATATGAAAGGGAGCAGGTACCGCTGATGACACCAAATACTAAGTAGTAGGTAACTTTGTGTAGTCTGGAGGATGGGATTTTAAAGGGCACTGGGATGCAATTTTAAATAATATTGAACCTCTTAGTGAGAAGGGTCATCCTTTTCGACCCTTCTCACTGTTCAGTAAGACTCCATTTGGAGGCTGGGAGCAGTGGCTCATACCTGTAATCCTAGCACTCGGGAGGCTGAAATGGGAGGATTAGGATCACTTGAGCTCAGGAGCTTGAGTCCAGCCTGAGCAAAAGTGAGACCCTTGTCTCTACTAAAAATAGAAAAACTAGCCGGGTTTTGTGATACGTGCCTGTAATCCAACTATCCATCAAGCTGAGGCAGCAGGATCGTTTGAGGCCAGAAATTCCAGGTTGCCGTGAGCCAGGCTGACGCCATGGCACTCTAGCTGGGGCAACAGAGTGAGACGGTTAAAAAAAAAGAGACTCATTTTGGTACTAACAAATTCTCATATTTCTTCAACACTTAATCTCCCTTTATTACCTCCTTCATGTTTACATGGATGGAACTGGAAAATGTTCTTCTTAGCAAAGTATCACAGGAATGGAAGAAAAAGTATCCAATGTACACAGCCCTTCTGTGAAACTAATATATACTACTCAAATGAAGGAAACAACTTAATTCTAGCCCAAGAATATGGGGAGGGGGTGGGGAAGGGGAGGGAAGAAGGGTGGTTGGGTGGTGGGAGGTTAACCGGAAAGATCACCTATATTTCTGTCTAACAAGGGTACAAGTGAACT
>NW_003852453.1:5151667-5171002 GCF_000181295.1 Otolemur garnettii
AATTAAAATAAAGACAGAGCAGAACTCAGGCTGAGAACCTGTAGCATTCAGCAATATCAAGACAAAATCTGATTCATATTCTAAAATAATATTTGGGTTACGTTTATAGTTCACTTTTTATTTTTTGCCAGATGACACCAGCTTTCATTATATGACAGTGATAGAAAGTTGTCTTTTTAATTAACGTTTTCTCAAAGAACAGTGAACCAATTTAAAAAGAAATATTTAGTAAATCATTCAAATAATAGAGTACAGATGGCTCTCAGGAACTCACAAGACAGGGAGGGAAGGCGATTTCCAGGGCAGCCCTCGGTCAGTACACATTAAGCCTAATTTCCAGCATCGGCTCAGCCTTTATCTCCAGGCGTTGACCTTCAGAAAGATGACCTGAAGCCCGGGACATCTGCCGTCAGTAAAGAAAAATTCCATTATGGTGACCACACAATTTACTAAGATAGGAAAGTGACTCATCCATTTCAGAAGAATTTCTCATCACAACATTTGAAAAGCAAAAGACTTCTGAATCACCCAGATAATTAAAATGTCAAAAATAACCCATTCCTCAAAATTCAAGGTAATTGAATTTGGGTTGGACGTGAAAGGAAAACTTAGATCTTATAATTTTTATAAAAGCAATGAGATTATCCAGCAAAGATATTTGAAAAAAGAATAGAAAAAAAAAAAGGTCACATCACCCATAGTTTTGTCCCTTAAAAGTATTGTTGGAGTATTAAGATTTTGGTCAATTTTCTTCTAGTCTTTTTTTTTTCCTTTAAGTACTTGTGGTATATGTATATATATATAGCACAGAATTATATGTGTATATATTATTACACGACATATAATATACACAATTCTATGTCTTACTTTTAGCATGAAAATATAACTTTTTCTTTTATATTTTAATTAGGATTTTATTGTGCAGATATAAGAAAGACAAGTCACTTTATAATAAGAATTTCTGTGCCCATCTTTTCAGTACAAAATGTGCCTCTCTCAGGTTGCTTTTGGCAGCAAATAACAAATCCCCACTCAAATTGTCTAAAACATTAAAGATATTTATCATCTCACATAACAGAAATACCAAAGCAGAGTAGACCACGGTACACGGACCAGCCTGTCAGTGGCATCAAGGACCTAGGTTCTTACATCTTCCTGGAGCGATTGGTAGTAACGGGGTTCAGCAGTTTTAGATGTCAAGACCAGCTTCCCAGAGAAGAAGAAAAACAGTACCCTTACTTAGACCTTTCTTTGAAAAGAGAGTGCTTTCTGCAGAAATTCCTCCAACCGACTTCCCATCTTCTCAGGAGATGGAGTTGGGTCACACGACCCAGTCACTGGTCAGGGAAAGGCCTTGTCCTGATTGGCCTACGCCAGTCTCCCTGGGGTGGAGAACGTGGGTTGGTGAACAAACTACCTCTCCCTCCAAAAAAGGAAAACAGATAGGGAGGGCTTTTTTAATATATTGACATAGCAAATAGTGTGGTATAATGTTTAAAGAAGCTATTTAACATCTCTCCGTGGCTAACTGCTTTTACGTAGTGGATGAAAATCTAACTTCTAGTTTAACTTCTAGTCCCTCTGTGTTTCAGGCCACTCAGCCTCTGTAGCTTTCTTTACTGACCATTTCCGAGATAATTTCACATTTTCATGAGTCTCCAGCCTCCCGTCTTCCAGGAACGCAGCATTTCCTCCCCCGTGACTGCTTTCTGATCAGCCTTCACTTCAGCTCCCACCTCCTGTCCAACGGCTGGTACTGTCCTCTATTTACAGAGCATCTCTTGGGCAAACGGCATTTCCCTGGTACATTTGTTGGTTTGCCTCCTTCCGTAAACAAGTCCTGCATTTGTGTATCCGACATTCACACACCCAGGTCTTGATAGTGACACCCCAAATTTCCAGGGAGAAACACACCTCCCTAACTTTCAATCTTCAGCACTCTAATCTCTGCTCAGCAGAGAATCACGATAAGACAGCTGCAGTGACTACTTAGAGACGGGCAAGTGAGGCAATCAAAGCCCATTAGGTTGAATTCTAGGAGTTTAAGAACCACTGGGAAGAGCAAACTGGCTTTCTGTTGGGGTGAGATTTAGATCTGGAAATGCTGGCAGCCATCTTGCCACCTGCGATGAAGGTCATGAAGGGAAGCTGATGGAAGGCAGGAGGCGGAGAAGGTGAGCCCAAGTTTTGGGGACACCCCGGAAGATCAAGGAACCAACTGCGCCTGAAACGCACCTATTTCTGGATTTTTCAGATGTACACCAAGGCTTTTCCTTTCTCACACAGGCCAGTTGGATTTGACTCCATTGCTCACGTAGAGAGAGACACACAACCTGAGTCCTCCGCCACCATTCTGACTCTGTCTCCAAGCGACCTCTCCTTCAAGAAGTCTTCTCCACCCACCCATCTTCACTTCTCTCTCTCTCTTTCCTCTGAGAAATTCCACCTATGGCCTATTTGATCTTTTCAATGAGTTCCAACCCTTAATACGGTACTGTAGGCAGAGGCCACTTTTCATGGTTCTTTTGTATTCATCTCAAAACATGGAACAGAGTGTGACGTAGGTAACTACTCACTCATTCCTTGTCCAACATTTCTCAGATAATGAACTAGAGATGCTCAGTGTGTATAGGGTACTTGGAAGGGGCCAAGATGCTATTGAGCTTTTAAAATGTAATGCAGGCAGTCCCCACGTTACAAATATATCTGACTGCAGTATGATCACACTTACCAACAGGGGCTATTATGGGTAATAGGTATATGTATCTGTTTCAACTTGCATGTGAATTCAACGTAAGAATAAGCCTACAGGACCTATCTTGTCCATAACCCGGGTACCGCCTGTATTGAGTTTCTGTCATTCATCTGCTGTGACCCAGGAAGACACATCTATTTGTGTCTCTGGGGGAAGACTCCTAAAATAAAGCTCCTCAACCCCAACTCATTTCTACATACAATGAAGAAACAAAGCAAAAAACTGAAAGCCAAGATATCATTCATTAAATGAATAGAGACCAGGGTGAAAGATGACCCATCTAGAAAGACAGTCACATGGGCTTAACAATACTGCAACTCCAGGCTGGGCACAGGGGCTCACTCCTGTAATCCTTGCACTCTAGGAGGCTGAGATAGCTGGATTGCTTGAGCTCAGGGGTTTGAGGGCAGCCTGAACAAAACCAAGACCTCAACTATAATAAAAATAGAAAATTGAGTGGTGGCTCACACCTGTGGTCCTAGCACTCTTGGGAGGCAGAGGCAAGTAGATTGCCTGAACTTAGGAGTTCAAGACCAGCCTGCGCAAGAGCAAGACACCATCTCCACTAAACAAATAAAGAAACTACCAGGCATTGTGGCAGGCATTTGTAGTCCTAGCTATCCTGGAGGCTGAGGCAAGGAGATCACTTGAGGCTGAGTTGGAGGTTACTGTGAGCCATGATGCCAGGGCACTCTACATAAGCCACAGAGTGAGACTCTGTCTCAAAAAAAAAAAAGTAAAGAAAAACTAACCCAGTATTGTGGCAAGTGCCTGTACCCTGCTACTCGGGAGGCCGAGGCAAGGAGATTGCCTATGCCTAAGAGTTTGAGGTTGCTGTGAACTATGACTCCACAATACTTTACACAGGACACAGAGTGAGATTCTGTCTCAAAAAAAGAAATACTAAATCTCCACATCTCAAGACTTAACTACCTATCTTGACATCAGCTAGGGAAGCTCCCCCCGCCCCCTTTTCTAGGGTAGAAAGAGAAGCAGAGAACTTGTGTTCTCCATAGACAACTTACTTCCAGGATGAATGAAGGCAGAGTTGAGTTAACTATACCCTGTTATTTCCCTCCCATTTACAATCGAATGTCATTCTCCCTCCCCAAGCAAAGGATAGAGAGGGTTCAACCATAAGCACCACACCTGACAAGTTCCCTTTTCCTTAAGGGAAACTTTAGGGTAGGGGTGCAGCATCTCCCCCTCGGAACACACACTCCCGGCCACTCACTTCAGTCACACCTAGGAACACGTGACTGACCGGTCCTAATGGCGTCTCCCTACAGTCCCGACGATAGGAAGAATTCTGGAAGAGATTTTTGTGGAAATGATCTGAGAGACACGAGGAGACCACTGAGGACCATTGAGGGGAGGTAAACACCGTGTTACTTCAGAAGAAAATTTTCTCGTCTCTTATTTCAGGCCTGGCTCTTTCCCCCTCCAAAGTTTTCTTTCTAAATCTTTTTTTCCCCATGTTTTTGAGACTCTACTAAAGTGGAATTTTATGCTTCAAGAGGAGAGTTGATGATTCGTGCAAAGTGTAATTGACAAAGAATTGGCCTGTTTTCCTCTCTTCTTTTTTTCTGCATCAACTGAATAAGATTAGTGTCTTACATGGATTATTTTTTCAATAATAGGGAAGGCTATGTTGGCAACAAAAATTGCAAAACAGCAACATCATAAGCCTGCCTAACCATCCAGTGGAAGAGAATTTTCAACTTGATAAACACTCTTGGTCCAGCAAACCTGTGTAGCAATTACAACCGAAATCATTAAACATCCACATTTTTTTTTCTATGCAGAAATTGGATCCTCCAGGGTTCTTAGAAGAAAAAGCAGAGACATCAGGGGAAGACCTTACGTAATAACCTTTCTGTAAAGCTTGGATGGCACAAATGATTTTGTAAGACATTCAAGTCACATGTCATTAATCAGAAATGACAGTCTTTATTCACATATATTTGACTGAGCTGCATAATTTTAGACTCCAATAGGTCTAGATAAATGACCCTAAGTATTGTAGTTTTTCAAATTGACAATGATTGATGATGGAAGGGAAAAAAAAAAACCAATGCTGAAAGGAGACCCTGCAGTAAACACTGAAAATCAGTTTCACTACTTTGGGGAAAAGAAGTTTGGGAATTTTCTTCTTCAAGACATTTCCTCTTTCTGAACAATTCCATCCCCTTAATTCTCAACTTAACCAATTGGACATTGGGAAACTCATAATACAGCTGAAATCTGAGTGGCAAAACTGAGACTCATTTAGTTATGTTTGTTCAAATAAGCAAGGAAGGAAGATAATCATTAACGAAGAATGTATTTACTTAGCAAATATTTCCTGAAGCTATTATATGCCAGGCACTATTCTAGGCACTAGGGCATCAGTAGAAACAAAAATGTATATAGTTTTTGCTCTTTGGAAGCTCACATCTTAGCAGAGAGAAGCAAAACCCAAGTAAACAAATAAATAAATGAGGTTATTCCAGAGAGTTCTAGATAGCATAAAGAAAATAAAATGGAATGATTTAATAGAAGTGATGGGAGGTGGGGATTTTATTTGAGAGGACAAGGAAGACCTGAGTTGCTGAGCAGATGAGATTTTAGCTGAATAGGAGTCAGTTTTTCAAAGAACATATTATGCAGAGGGAGCAGTAAGTGCCAAGGCCCTGGGGCAGGGACCAGCTTAGCACATGGAAAGAATAGACAGGAGGCCAACATGGCCCCTTTTGTGAGAAAGAAGGGAGTGGAGTAAGTGAGAACAGAAAGGCAGTCAAGGCCAGATTATATAAGATGTTTGGGACATTATGAAGATTTTGAGTGTTAGGCCATATGAAGTTTTGAGGAGAGAGAAGGAAACCTCAGTCTCAAAAATGTAATACTTATAATCCACTGATGTTTTATGAGCAAGGCATTGTGTAACTGTTTCCTTAGTTTACAACCTCCTTGCAAAGAAAGCTAGTAGGTTTTAAACATTAGAAAACAACAAGCTCTGAGTAAGATTGCAGAGCTGGGAAGTAATGAAGCCAAGATTCAGATTCAAACTTTGCTCCATCTACTTCCAAAGTCAAAAACTGCCCACCTCCCCCACGCTGAGTTCCATCATCATATTTCTTTAAAATATCAAAGGAACAAATATGTGAGTATACCATAAGGTTGCCCTCAACAGAGACATGAGAATGTTTAACAGTCATAGTGTGGTAATGCGTAAGGTCCATGTCAAATACTTATGTGCATTTTTAATACTTTAAAAAATGCTTAATAATTATGTGGGGCAATTTCTTTTCTTTTCTTTTTGGGGGAGAAACAATTTCACTTTGTCATCCTCAGTAGAGTTCCATGGCGTCCCAGCTCACAGCGACCTCAAACTCTTGGGCTCAAGCTATTCTCCTGCTTCAGCCTCCCAAGTAGCTGGGACTACAGGTGCCCAACATAACACCTGGCTATTTTTAGAGATGAGGTCTTGCTCTTGCTCAGGCTTATCTTGAACCTGAGAGCTCAGGCAATCCACCTGCCTCCACCTCCCATAGTGCTGGGATTACAGGAGTGAGCCACCGGGCCCGGCCACTATGTAGAGCTATTTCTTACTTTCTCCCCCGGTGGTGGGGGGGGAATCACTTTCCTGGATGACCTGAGAAGCCTCTCATAGGCAGGTGTTATCAAACAGCTATTCACTCCTTCATTCAAATTTAGTGAGTGACCACTGTGGTCCTAGATACTAGGGATACAATGGAATGAAACATCAAAAATAGCTCTCCTCATGAAGCTTATGTTCTAATGGAGGAAAAATTCTCTACCAAAAATTTCTGCAGTTCTGCTAGGGGTGGGGGAGACATATCTGCTAAATATCTTAGGCCAGAAAAACAAGAATAACGTGAAAAATCTTTACCTGATAGAGGCAGAATATTTATAATAAATAGTAAGTTTGTTTTATCAGTTTTCTAAAATCAGTGATAAATTAACATTTTAAAGTACATACTATGGCCAAAAGTGTGACAAAAGAAGCCAAATAAATAACTAATACTCAGTTCCTGCCCACTCTGGGTTTACAAATCCACCAAGGATTGGAAAGAAAGAACAAAAACAGAAAAAGCAAGAATAAGGTGACTATGGGAGTTTCCAGGGCCAAGATCTCAAATCAGGACACTAACATTGTTCCATAGAGCAGCTCTGTTTAAATCTCACTCAGATGCCACAATCAAATACAAAGTATTACCTTGATCACGGGCATAAAAGGAAAGAGGGCATAAAAGGAAAGAAGTCCCAGAGACAAAAGAAGTCAGGCAAGATAAAGCCGTGGTCTCAAACCTTCTCCCACAAGCATTGTTGATAGAGATTGTCTTTGTTTCCATTGAGTCTAAAAATATATTTATGCATCCTTCATTTTTGAAAGATGTTTTTCCTTGACATAGAATTCTAGTTTGGCAGGATTTTTGTTTGTTTGTTTCACAGCCGCTGTAAGTCCCGTCTGATGTTCCCATCACCTCTGTTGTATCTGAGTCCATTCACTTCCACGGACTCCCTTCTCCTAGTTATGGGTCACGTTATCTGGTTACTTATCGTGCCTATTATTTTTTAAATTGGGTTATGGACATTGTAAATGTTACAATGTTGAGTTTCTAGATTTTGATTGTCTTTAAAGTTTGAATTTTGTTGTAATAGGCAGTTAAATTTCTACAGATCAGAAGAATTAATTTTTGTTATGGATAGTAGACAGCAGCCTTCATTCCATGACTATTTCCTACTACTAAGACGGGACCCTTCTGGGGTCTCTACTGAGTTTGGGGTGTTCAGTGACTTCCCTCCACTGGACGTGTGAGAAGCTGAATATCTCCCAGTCTTGTGTGAGGTCTGGGCATTGGTCAGCTCCCAGGTCTTCAGTAGTTTTTCTGGGCTGAGCTCATAAAGTTTCATCCTATGCACATGCAGCTTAGAATTTAGCCAGCAAACTTAAGAACTCCTATGCAATTTTGAGACCTTTTACTAAGCACCCTCTCCTGTACTCTAATCCACAGATCCCAGGTACTCAGGCCTCCCCAGTCTCTAATCCCTTTCTCCTGAACTCAGTGAGACTGCTTTATTTTCACTGGATTTTCCTACACCGTGCTGTCCCATAAAAGATCTCAAGAAGAAAGGCTTGATGATCCCTGGCCTCACCTTGGTTGTCTTCTTTCTTCCAGAGACCACAGCCCCGTGCCGTTTGCTGCCCAGTGTCTGAAACCACAGTGAGGACGATAGAAGGCAATTACTGTTCCCTGGTCGAAAGTGGAGATCCAGAACCATGAATATGAGAGAACGGTTGGAGGTGAAGGGATCTCTATGGGAAGCCGTATAGCATTCTGGTTAAAAAAGCAATCTTTGGGGCGGCGCCTGTGGCTCAAAGGAGTAAGATGCTGGCCCCATATGATACAGAAGTCATCTTGCAAATTTGAGGTAAGAAATCTCCAAATAAAAATGCAAGAGACTGCAGCTGACGGGTTGGATGAACAGAAAGCTAGGCTGCTGTAAGCATTGTTAAACAACTAAGCCAGGCGTCCTCAAACTACAGTCCACAGGCCACATGCAGCCCACCTTGGACATTTATCTGGCCCGCCGGGTGTTTTTGCCCCTGCTGCCTTCCTGCTTAGCAGCCAACTCATCCCAGCCCTCCAACGGTCTGAGGGACAGTGAACTGGCCCCCTGTTTTAAAAGTTTGAGGACCCCTGAACTAAGCTAACCATCTCTAAAACTTTTTTTTTTTTTTTTTTTGCAGTTTTTGGCCAGGGCTGGGTTTGAACCCGCCACCTCTGGTATATGGGGCCAGTGCCCTACTCCTTGAGCCACAGGTGCCGCCCCCATCTCTCAAACTTTTATGAGGTGAGAGAAGTAAATGTCTTGAGTTTTTAGCCCAATACTGAGTGTGGCTTTCTCTAAGTTTCAGCTTAAATCATCCAGACAGCATCAAAACTACCAGATGTCAAGTCAGTCGGATAATTCTGTGAAGACCTGTAATAGGAAGCTAATGAATGTAGACAAACAGAAATGGAGTTTAAATACGGATTTAAAAAATGAATCTTAGCGAAGAAGTTAAATATCCAGCCTGATCAGTCTTAGAAATTTTAGTGGAATAAATAGCAATTAAGATGAAATTCTTGTTGAACCTCTCACAAAATTGTTATAAGTTATAAATAAGTGCTGTAAAAAAGTACAAATAATTCAGTGTAAAGAGGGAAACCTGAAAACGATATCCTTGGCATTCTTCACGGCACTATGAGACACAGAACAGAAAACGTAGACATGTTACTGCCCTCAGGCAACTTAGAATCTTTACTGGCAGCTTATCAATGCCAATTCTCTGAAGTGAGAAAGATTAAAACATGCCAGTTTTCAGAAGAAGATTTACAAAGGAATTTTCCCTTGGATGTGAGATCTAAGAAGTGAATTCAACAGTTCCAACTGGACAGTGTCCAGGGAAGTTTTCTTGGCATCTCAGCCAGTGGTTCCCTGCTCGCAGCCATGGCCAGTGGCACCTGGGGGAAATTCTCGGCCATCAGGCGGAGTACAGCCACACCTGCAGCAAATGAAGCATGAATTTCGGTCTGGGGTGAGCCTCTCCCAAACTTACTTCTTCCTGTCTTCTTTTTTTTTTTTTTTTCTTTTTTTTGAGGCAGAGTCTCACTCTCTCGCCCTCAGTACAGTAGAGAGCCGTGGTCTTGCTCATAACAACCTCTAGCTCTTGGCCTTAGGCACTTCTCTTGCCTCAGCCTCCCGAGTAGCTGGGACTACAGGCACCTGACACAACACTCAGCTATTTTTTGGTTGCAGTTTGGCAGGGGCC
Source organism: Otolemur garnettii (assembly GCF_000181295.1). NCBI lineage: Eukaryota > Metazoa > Chordata > Mammalia > Primates > Galagidae > Otolemur > Otolemur garnettii. The sequence goes on from NW_003852453.1 coordinate 5,161,243, forward strand.
GGGTTTGAACCCACCACCCTCTGTATATGGGACCAGCACCCTACTCACTGAGCCATAGGCGCTGCCCTGTCTTCTTTCTTTCTAGTCTCTTTATACCTGGCTGACCAGACCCCTGAAACAAGTTTTAATGACCATTTTATATTAAACCTTCCCAGTTCAAATTACTGTATGGCTTCTGTCTCTTGACTGGACCCTGACTGACATTCACGCTGTTTTAAATCTGTACCCCCCATGTTCTGCCTGGAGTGTCACGTTATTTCCTAATGTAACAAAGGCTCTAAGAATCACCAATTTAATTACGTTTAACAAAGAGTATCCTAGGTTTATTTGCGCACAGGCCTTTTTTACAGTTTAGCGCCTGGAAGGTGAGAAGTGCTGACAGCCTCCAAAGGCACTAATTTCTTTTTTCTTCTTCTTCTTCTTCTTCTTTTTTTTTTTTATTTGACAGAGTTTCACTATGTCACCCTCAGTAGAGTCCTGGGACATCACAACTGACAGCAAATTCCAGCTCTTGGGCTTAAGAGATTCTCTTGCCTTAGCCTCCCAAGTAGCTGGGGCTACAGGTGCCCACAACAATGCTCAGCTATTTTTTTGTTGTTGTTGTAGTTGTCATTGTTGTTTAGCAGAGCCGGGCCGGGTTCGAACCCATCAGCCTCAGTGTATGTGGCTGGTGCCATAACCCCTGAGCCACTAATTTCTATTTAATATATTATTGACTATCTACAATGTTCACAACACAGCACCACCAGGAAGCTTATGATAAATGGGAACGTGAATGTGAAAAAAATGGGAGCGTTTTAGAATACCATGGGGAAAGAGAGGGGTGAATAATTTACTTTAATAGAGGGTAGTATCAGAGAAACATTTTTGGAAGCAGGGCCATGTGAACACAACGTTAGAAGATGAGAGGATTTTGAATGAGATGCGTATAATGGAGTAAGTCAGGGAAAGGAAAGTTGGAGTGTGAGGTCGTGTGGAAAGAGGTGTGGGTGTCGATCAGGACTTCTTTGCTACCAATGACAAAAATGTCCACTCAACAGCCTGAATAGAAAAGGAAATTTATTGGCATAAATAACTGTGAATCTCATGCTTCAGGCATGACAGGGTCCAGAGACCCAAACCGTGCCACCAGACTCAGGGCCACTCTTCTATTTCTTGGTTTTACTTTCTTCAGCTGGATGCCACTTGCAGTCTGCCCTAAATGGCATTCTTACCAATCCTGAGCAAGCTTAGTTCCTTTCCCAAGAGAGCTAGGAAGAAAAAGAAAAAACCAGGATCCAGTTCCCTAAACTGAGTAATGTGTCCACCTCTCAGCCCATTCCTTCGTCCGGTAAGATGTGGCCAAGTCTGGTTCATACCCCAGGTCTGGGCCAAGAATGGAGTCAGCAGCGTCCTTACCATATAGATGAGGGAGCCCTGGGACTCAGTGACCAAAACAAGAATGGCTATGAGACAAGCAAAAAGTAAAACAGGAACGACAGAGCATCCTTCAGTACGAGTATGGAAAAAGCAGAAGACCAGCGCTTAGGGTGCTAAGCTTAACACGGAGGTCGATGACCCCAAATGCAGGTTAGTCTTGTTCACAAGTGACATCATTCTCTAATACAGGAGAAGTAGAGAAGTCTTGCTTAACTCTAAGACTCATATTAGCCACAAAACTGGAAAGAAATCCGCAAACATAGATCAAAAGGCAGCCTCCCTACAGCAGAGGAGACATCGGGAAGCTTTGAAATTTCCAGAATTCACAGTGAACTTCACCGTGGTGTTTTGTACGCCACTTTAATGTTCACAAAGAGGGTATGCACTCAAAAGAGGACAAGAGATGGCATTGCCTTTTGACAGGGGGTCCCTACAGCTGATTTTAGATACTAATGTACAATGCAAAAATAAAGACTCCAGGGCCTGTGGCTCATGCCTGCAATCCTAGCACTCGGGGAGGCCAAGGCGGGTGGATTGCCTGAGCTCACAAGTTAGAGACCAGCCTGAGCAAAAGTAAGACCCAGTCTCTACTAAAAATAGAAAAACTGAAGTAAAAGGATCACTTGAGCCCAAGAGGTGGAGGTTGCTGTGAGCTATGCTACCACTGCACTCTACCCAGGGCAACAGCTTGAGATTCTATCTCAAAGTAATAATGACAATAATAATAATACTAAAGACGCCAAACACTACTCTATTTTTTTTTTTCTCAATTTCTCATTACCTAGGAGACTTCGTATTAGATTAACAAACTAAAGCTGCCACAGTGCTGATGGGCTCTGGTGAAGACCTGCTAACAAGATGTGAATGTGCTTAATAAAATGGCCAACTCTTGCTGATTTATAGTCAACTAATTAGCTGGCAAATATCCAGGCCGTGTTCCCCCTGCTGGAATTGATAGTAGGCTGTCAATGAGAGAAGGGACAAAAGGCAGTTCAGGGTCGAAGAACAGGAAGAAATGTTTGCTGTACCGTAGTGGACACTGTTCCTCCATATCAAATTATCTTGGAAGCCGCACTGTCAGTCAACTCCAGAGTGGTATTTTTAAGGCAATCCAGAGTAATTTAGAATCACATCCACATACCAAATAGTGGGAAGAGATGATGAAAGCACTTTGTAAGGTTTAGCTCTCAGAAACAGAGAAAATAGACTCAGGCGAGAGCACTCAATCCCAGAAAAAAATTGCTTTTCTGCAGATATTCCTTCCTCTCGGACGCTAAAACATGCATTCTTCTTACAAAGAGATTCCTTCTTACAGAGAACATGATCTGGAAACTTCCGCTGGTGGCGCTGTTATTAATTTGGAAAGATCCATGTTGCAAATCTGGTGCTCAGGACTGACGTTGAGCTAGAGATTAACTAGTTAAATAAAAGACCAGATAAGCAACAAGACCATTAAAGTTTGGCTCTTTGGCAAGAATAACCGTGTGCGTTATTTCACTTTACTCAAGTAGGCAGAAGCTACCCACCAGTGTTTGGGAATTAAGAGACTTGGAGTAAAAACAGAACTCGCTGACTGTGCGCTCAAGGAAAAACCATTTGACCTGCTGGCCTTTCTTGACCCAGCTGTCAAACGGGAGATCATGGTGCTTTTCCAATTTCGCCACATGTTTATCTCATACATCAATGTTACGTCCAGACATGAACCCTCATCCTTGCACAAAGGGGATATTGATGGAGAAAGCCTGGGGCGTCTGCTACTTTCTGAAAATAGAAGGATAGAAACAAAATGCCACCTCAGACATGTATCATGACAGGTCACACAGATCTGCAAAAACGATAGCTGCAGTTTGTTAATTTTCTTAAAAGGTCAGCATCCCCCATTTATTTCATCTTTCTCCTTCCCAGGACAAATGAACGTAGCATGCGGTAATAGAAAGCCCCTCCAACCAGGTAGCGGGTCTTTAATTAGGTCATCTGGTTCTTGCGTGTCTGTCTACAGCTTCTTACTGAGAGGTTAAGGACCAAACATGAGAGATTATTCTAAGACATGAATGAAAGGAAGTGGAATCCAGGTTCCGTGGGGGCAACGTGGCCTTTATTCACTCAGCTGTGAGCGGGCTGAGTTCAAAAAAGATGTAAGCACATGGGGTAAGGCAAGTGGGAATACGAGAGTTTGGTAGGCTGGGCACAGTGGCTCATACCTAGAATTCTTACACTCTGGGAGGCCAAGGCGGGTGTATTGCCCAAGTTCACAGGTTCGAGACCAGCCTGAGCTAGATCAAGGCCTCATCTCTAAAAATAGCCAGGCGTTGTGGTGGGCACCTATAGTCTCAGCTACATGGGAAGCTGAGGCAAGAGAATCACTTAAGCCCAAGAGTTTGAGGTTGCTGTGACCTGTGACACCACAGCACTCTACTAAGGGCAACAAAGTGAGACTCTGTCTCAAAAAAAAAAAAAAAAAAAAGAGTTTGGAGGGGTAGGGACGGGTGTATTCATTCCTTCCTGGGCAGGGTGGTCCTATTTGAACGGGTCCCTACATGTGGCCCTATCACTTTCCACTTTCGATTTCAACCTGTGATCCCCCTTGGCTGGTCCCTCAAGAAGCGATATATTTTCAAATTAGAATTATTGTGTTTTAAGCAATATAAACTAACTCTGGTAAATTTCAAGTCAAAAGAGAATACGATAGGATTCTTTGTGGAACAAAGCATTGAACACCCAGAAGGGCCCAGGAAGGAAAGACCACACCTGCTATGGAGACTACACGGTGGAAACTTCTAGACCTTCTCCAACAAGTGTTTTTCAAAGTAACCTGATGATAGTAATCACCTAGGAATACTGATTCCTGGGTCTAACCCAGACCTGCTGAATCAGAATTCAGGGAGGAGTAGCCTGGAATCTGTGTACTTAACAGAAAAGACTGGAAAACACTGGAGACAGTGCCACATTAACTTCAGTGCCTTACCCCCCTCACACTCTGCTCCAGCTGCCAAATTCCAGGAAGAAATAACCTGATTGGCTCACCCAGAGGCAGGTGTCTGCCCCGAGTCATCACCTATGCACAGAGGGTCCTGTTGGGGAACCTTGTTTAACGTATCAGGGGCCAGAGCCAAAGAGAAGAAATGACCAGGAGTAGGGAATTCACCGCAGTGTCCCTTAACAACCAAATAAGCCAAAGCTATGTACGCAGCTTTCATGACACAGTCTTTAAGATTTCTGAAATCATATACCAACCATTTTTTTAAACTTGCGAAACTTGACTATGCTAAGAAAATCGGAGGAAGTGTTCAAGTGGCAACTCCAAGCTGGGTCAGGAGTTAGCCTGGAACAAGTGGACAGAAGTCAAGATGCAGAGCCCTCTGGTGACAATTGCTCCATCTGGGATAGCTGGGACAGCCCTTATGTTATGGAGGGCCACCCCTTTTTCCCACACCCACACGCTAAACCGTTCCCAGATTGGAATCTATCCCTCCTGTTCTCCATGAAAAACATCAAGGCTTGGGGAAGCCCCAGCACCCACTCTTGGCTGGCTTTGGGGGTTACCTGCCACATCTTCTCTCCTTCCCCCCAGGAGGCCCCATGGCTACCGATTTTGCTAAATCATGGCAGCTTAACAGACAGACAGCCTTCTTTGTCCACAAGGTCTTAGTCACAGTGAAAATTCAATAGATGGCTTTGCTGCAGGCGTATTTTCAAATGCCAGGAAAGCATCTGACGGTGTTGGATGTTTGGAGGGCTATTGTTAGGAAGATTAAGCGCTGTCCTACGTTCAATCATTTATTCAACAGCCACACAGGCAGGCTAACGAGAGGAGGCAAGTGTGCTGTGGGTGCTCCGTGGGTTTTGCAGAGAACCGTTTCTCTCCTGTTTTATGCATAAAACCAGACAGAGGATCTGAACGCAAGCAGGTCCTACTGGTAAGGTTGGACTATTGGAGTTGACTCTGCCTTTTATGTCCTCACATAAAAAGCCGGCTGAGAGTAAGACAGAACACATTCCCAAAGCCATAAAACTAATTATTTTGGCACACGCCGAAAGCAAGTTTCTGCTTTTCCCAGATTCCTGATAAGTGCTTTGTAGCCGTCAACTCTCTGAAAAGAATTTTCTTTGCAGAAAGTATGTCACATGCATGATTAATGCCATCCAGCAGCCACTCACTCTTCTTTTGCCAACAAGACTCTCGGTTTCCAAAGAAGAAACACTTCTCCCTGTTCTTTCATTTTTTCCCCAGTAGAACTGAATACATCCTCACTTCCAGGTTTGAGCAAGTGACTTGAGCTTCACCTATCAGATCCGTGCATGCACATGAGCGTGAGGTGATTGGTTGGTGCGTGGGAACGAGACCCAATTAGAACCAACCTAATTAACATAGTGAGATTTTTACGGAGATGGTGGGGAGGCTAAGCAGTAAGGATGTTATGATCTGGGCTTCTGGAAACTACTGAGTAGAATATGAAGATGAAGATGACCCAGTAGAAGTCAGAGCAAAGGCATAGAGAGAAAATGAGTCCTAGTGACTTGTTTGTACTCAGCACTAGCTGTGTCTGAAGCCAGTTCTGTCCCAATCTCTGGACTTTTCAGTTACACACGCAAATAAATTCCTTTATTTTCCCTAAACCGATTCGACTTGGGTTTTTATCTCTTGCAATTGATAGTCCTAATTAAAACAGGAATGAACAGAATAATGTGCTTTGTTAATTCTGTTTCTTTAAAAACGTATCTGTTGACCACCTGCTGTGGTCTTCTAAAGAAGTAGAAGGCATTGTCCTTCCAAGTTGCTAAAGAAAAAGAACCGTCGCAGATGTACAAGGTATGGAACCACTTCTAACAGCAGGAGAAAAGGGGTTTGTGTGTCAAATGAGGGAATGTCAGGAGAAAGGTCAACGTGGGAGGCAGAGGAAAGGTTTTCTTGGGGAGGTGATGAGCTGAGTCAGTGTCAAGTTCAGTAATTTTTTTCCCTCTTAGCCTGGTCCAAAGGGCTTAAGCTTGAGACATCCTTAAGAGTCTTTGTGATCCTCTTTGGTGCCACCGAGACATCTAACCCTCTTCAGCCGCCCTTTCTCATTTGCCTTTGGGTAGGTTAGATTTGGGGAAATCTGTACACGTACCAGAAGCTAGACCAGATCAGCCCTATAATAACTGTTAGATAAAATGCACTATTCTTAAACTGCCTGTCTTTTTTTTTTTTTTTTAGACAGGGTCTCACTTTATCACCCTCAGTAGTGTGCTGTGATGTCATAGCTCACAACCTCAAGTAATTACTCTTGCCTCAGCCTCTCAAGTAGTTGGGACTTGAGTAATTACTTTTGCCTCAGTCTCTCAAGTAGCTAGGACTACAGGCACCAACCACAACACTGGGCTATTTTTAGAAATGAGGTCTCCCTCTGGCTTAGGCTGGTCTTGAACCTGTGAGCTCAAAAAATCTACCTGCCTTGGCCTCCCAGAGTGCTGGGATTACAGTGTGAGCCACTGTGCCTGGCCTGCCTGTCATATTATTGATTTCACATGAAAAAAGTCAACCAAAGCTTCTGTTGTGTACTCACTGGGGAGGTGAGGGGAAATGTTTGTGTATGAAGCACAGAGCCTGCGTTCCAGGAGCCTGTAAGTCCCTGGAGGCCCACATAACAAGTTAGGGCATCATCAAGGCCTTTCCTGGAGGCCTACATAACAAGTTAGGGCATCATCAAGGCCTTCCCTGGAGGCCCACATAACAAGTTAGGTCATCATCAAGGCCTCCCCTGGAGGCCCACATAACAAGTTAGGGCATCATCACGTGCTGGCTTGTGTCTTCATTAAAGCCCAAGAAGGTGCATTGAAATGCAATGGTTGGTTCAAGAAAGGGCATCAGAATGTAAGCTCCCTGAAGGCAAAGTTTGAATCTTAATCAATGTATGCCATGAAGTCTCCTATGGAAACTTGCAAAAGGCTCACTAAGTATATTTCTGTAAAATTTACAAGATTTACTGAAGAAGGTGCCTGAGAGAAACATTTAGTATATACAGCCCAGGAAGATGTGGAATGCTCTGCTTCTGAACTTGTAAGATTACCCCATACGGGAAAAATGCCAGAACGGTCACTGAAGACCGTGGTTTGATTGGTTTGGGTGAACTTCTGAAGCCTTCAGTGCCCTCAAAGGTGAATGAAAGGGCTGGGAGTATTGGCTCATGACAATAATCCTTGTACTCTGGGAGGTCAAAGTCAGAGGACTGCTTAGGGTGGGAAGTTCCAGACCAGCCTGAGCAAGAGTGAGCCCTCTGTCTCTACAAAAAATAGAAAAACTTACACACAGTGGTGCATGCCAGTAGTCCCAGCTACTCAGGAGGCAGAGACAGGAGGATCACTTGAGCTCAGGAGTGTGAGGTTGCTATGGACTGTGATGATGCCACTGCACCCAGCCTGGGAAACAGAGTGAAACTGTCTCAGAAGAAAGGAAGGAGGGAGAGGGGGAGAAAGGAGAGAAAGATAATCAAGTTTCTGTGTGTCAGACTCTGAAAACATTTCTTCTTTCTAACCTTCCTAGTCTTGCCCTGCTCATTAAGAATCAGAAATTAGGGCAAAGATTAGACAAGTAACCGCAATGCTAATTGCTTTAGATAAAGGACTTCCAAAGCCTTAGAGAGCAGGTGACTTTCCCTTGCTACGGGGTGTTCCCTGAGTCATCTGGCTCTCATATACATATTCTAACCAAGGCCTGAAGTACCATAAGCCTTACCCAGTACATCCTCCTGGAGTGCTTTGGAATGTCCCTCTTTGCCCAGCGATGACTGGGTGGAGTGATATGTGTGTTCAGACTCCTTCCTATGTGCCCGATGTTCTACCACAGCTGTCATCAAACTCTTTGTGACTACTCTTGTCTATACTTCACTGGATCTCCCAGCCTCTGCCCTGGCTCACATACAGCTTATTCTCAACCCAGCAGCCAGAACGATCTGTCTCAAACCAAAGGCAGATTGTGTCAGTCTGCTCCAAATTCTTTAGTGACTCCGTTTCTCAATCCAGAGTGAAATCCTGAGTCCCAGGAATGACCTAGAAGACCTGATAGCAGAGGTTATCACCCGAACAGGATATTAACAAACCTGGACAGGCTTAAAAGAAAGAAACACATAAAACAGAGAGCATCTCCACTGCACCCAAACCAACCACATTGATTGCTGGAGTTTTTTTAAAGGTTCCTCCTGTGATTTTTTTAAAAATATTATAATTATGAAGGATTTTGAACATATACAAAATCCTTTCCCCTCCGCTACCCCCATCCTATTATTATGGACCAAATCCCAGACATCATCTCATCATCGAGATTATCGGTATCTCTAAATGTTGCAGAATGCAACTCAGAAACTAAGGCCTCATTTCTTTTTCAACATAGCCACAATGTCACTATCACACCTAAGGAAAACAATGAGAAGCTAGTGTGATCCTCGGCCAGGACGGAGAGCCACAGCCAGGCACGGCCTGCCCTTGCTTCCCATGTGAACCCTCCCTCCTTGGTTCCCCTCCAGCCACCCTAGCTACTGTGCTGTGTTTTGAACGCACTGAACACCCGGGAGCCTTCACACTCACATTCCCCTGCTCGATGACCTTCTCCCACAGAGTCACACAGCTCCTTCCCTCACCCACCATCATTTTCTCCAAGACCCTTTCCCTGACTGCCCTGATAGTTTATCCCTCTTCCCACCCCCATGCCTTTCGTGTCCCGTTTCCCTGCTTATTTTTATTTATAAAACTTTATTGGGTACCCAAATACTTATTTAATTAATAAATTGCATCCCCCACCAGAATATATCTCCATGAGAGGAGGCGCCGTGCACATATTTGCTGAATGAACACAGAAGTGAGTGACTCCGTTGGGTAATACTATGCCTACAGGTAAGCCAGGAAGATAATGGGATAAAGGGTAAGAAAGCAAATAAATAGATACTCTATTTCATAAAGCTTAGAGAAAAGCAGTAACATCTGTAAACACAAAAAGGTGAGAATAATCAACAGATACTGCATGCACACCAAGCTATTCATGGAAGTTGGGGTGTCTGAAATAAAATCCTAAGCACTGAGCTTGACATCAGAAGGAACAACTGCTCTCTCTTATTGAGTCCCTTGGGCTGCATACTGGAATTAATCCAGGTTGGTAAAAGGGTTACTGCGTAGTCATAAGGAAAGAGTTGCAAGATACAGGTCAAGCTTAGCAATACATAGATACACTTGGGGCAGCGCCTGTGGCTCAAAAGGGTAGGGCACTAGCCCCATATGCCGGAGGTGGTGGGTTCAAATCAGCCCTGGCCAAAATATAAATAAATAAATAAATAAATACACTTGCATGTGTTTCTGTGTCTGAAAAAAAAAA
>NW_003852453.1:5171484-5173596 GCF_000181295.1 Otolemur garnettii
AGATGCTTCTCCTTTGGAAATCCCCTGATACGACAGTGACATAGTCCAGTCATCAAAGTTTAGCAATTATCCTCAAGAGTCATGGGCACAAGTTTGGCAACCGACATTCCAACCATGAGTAGGAGCAAAGGAGCTACAGAGATATCTGGGCCCCTTACAGGCGGCTAGGAAACAAGACTATCACCAAAGTCACTGGCTGAACACAGACCTGTTTTGTCAAAGCAATTAGAAGTAGATGAAGTTCCACTTGAAGCGCCAATGAAATTCCTTTTTGGTTATTTTGTAGCTCGGGGGTGATAGGAACACGGGCTCATCTTCTCTTCTAGGACATAGGAGATAATGTATAGAATGATCGGATACGACAGGTTCACTAATCCCCTCCAGAAATATTAAAATAACCATTGTGCTAATTTGCCCATCACCGCAATTTGGCCCAATGATAGAACTTTCCTTTGCTGGCTTGTAGCAAGCTGGAGAACTGGGTATTTGCTACAAACCAGTTCCCTTCTTTTCTCTTTTGTAACTGCTAAAATATTGCTATCCACATCCATCCATTCATTTGGGTGGCTCAACGCAGTTGGCTTCTCAAGCCTACAGGTGACTAGATGAGGAGTTTGCTACTGAAGGTGAGTCAGGGCAGCTGGTTCCCCCAAGGATTCAAGAAAGAGAACCCTGCCTTTATGTTTGCAACTTCCCCAAAACTTGTACAAGTTTGTAAACACCATAGAATTCATTACGATGTTTACAGCATATGTCTCTTATTGTTAAGAACTATTATGGAAGTATGAGCGGAGTCTACTTCTTAAAATATTTTTTATATAATAGTTATGGCATTCAATTATACAATAGTAATTGTGAATAATTATACCAAACCCCAGTCTGTTTCATGACTGTTTGTCATGCTGAGCTCCCATACTCTGTATAAACACCATCTGTATCAAACATAAAACTCTTAGTTGTTGTAGGAACACAGGCTTACACAAAGTAGCTTTATTAGTTTCCGGGGCCAAGCCATTTTGTGGCTATTGCCTGAGTTCCCCGAAACCACACGAATCTGATGATCTTCTCTGGCTGTGCTCTTGTTTCTCTGACTTAAAGCCTAGTTCCCGACATAACTCGATTAAAGAGAAGAGCAGCTTAAAAAAGATGACTGGTCTCGGAGCACTTTGTGGTTCAAGAATTTAAACCTCTACGGACAGCTACCTAACTGACTCAAAAGAGGCTATCCTTGAGTGAAAAACTGAAAAAAGCATACATTTTATACACAAAAGAAATAAGGTTTTCTTAACTGAAGTGCCCATTAACTCATGAATGGATTAACAAACTGTGGTATATGTATACCATGGAGTACTATTCAGCCATAAAAAAGATGGAGACTTTACATCTTTTGTATTAACCTGGGTGGAGTTGAAACACATTCTTCTTAGTAAAGTATCACAAGATTGGAAAAGCAAGTATCCAATGTACTCAGTACTAATATGAAGCTATTAGACAAACCAATACAGGCCCACACGAGAGAAAAACTCGTTTTGATTCAGTCTGGGGGGAGGGAAAGGATGCAGGGGAGGTGGTGTGTTCCCTCTTCGTGGGCACAGGGGTATGTGGCACATCTCCCGAGGGCAGGACCCACCTACAACGGGACTTTACCTCACAAATGCAAACATTGTAACCGAATCATCTGTACCCTCAAATCAATCAGAAATTTTAAAAAAGAAAGAAGTTGTCTTTCAGCAATAAACAAATGTCAGATACAGCCTGCGAGTACACAGAAATTTCTGCACAGTGATTAGATGTGATTTAAGAGAAATAATTTGTGCCTTTCTCAAAAGTCATTTTGCTTTGACTGGTTGGTTGCTGGTGTCTAGCGATTGACTGAGCCCAGTCAGCACATTTCTGAGCTTTTGATGATCTAGAACTAAAAGACATTGTTACCTTTTTAGCATATTTAAATCTTAAAAATTTTCAAATTTTCCCTGAAAAATGTTCTGATCTCTTCCCTAATCAAGATTTTAGCGTTTAACCCGTGAGAAAACTATTTCTCCTGCTCCTCCTCTTCCTCCCCTTCTAAGAATTTCAACCTTCAAATAACATGAGCAATGATTCTGTTTGTTG
>NW_003852453.1:5173616-5176459 GCF_000181295.1 Otolemur garnettii
GGAACATCATTAAAAAGTTCCAAGCTAGGTATGCCAGCATTGGGACACAACTTATAAAAATGTTACTATGGGCAAAATGGTGCCAGTCCTTCCAGGCAACTGTCTAAACTTCCAAAGATGGATGTCCTAATTTGGCAGCCAAAAAACACACAAGAGGTCAAACTGTACACAGGTAATTTTCTCAGATGCTATTATTTGTCCCTTGGGATTCCACATACTCAATACCAATTATACAGGACAGGATTAAGAATGGGAGAAAGGGTGAGGGCTGGAACAGCAGGCGTCAATGATTTGGACTAAGATCTTGTATCAAATTCGCAAATTACCAATGAAATCAGGTTTAGAATGTGGCATCACTTTTGTTCCTTGCAACAAACTTAAAACTAAGGTGCGCTCTGCCTGTCACAGGAATGTCAGTAATGACACGTAACAGGGAGTGTTATCAAAGCATCTTTCTCGTTAACAATATATCCTCGGTACAAAGCTAACTGACTGAAAAGAAAAAGTAGGCCAAAATGTGAAAATAAACATAAGACCCAGATTTCAAAATAGCCAGGACTCTGCTGACTCTGGATAAGACACTCAAACAGCTTGCAAAGGAAGGCCCCTGATACCAGAATGCTCACGCCCTGTGCTCTGGATGAAATGGTTCACAATGGCCGTTCTCTGACTCTTCATCTTAGCAGGTGACTGTGTCTAAGGCAGCTTTAGTGCTCTGATCACTTAAAATTAAGACAATGATAAAATCTTGGGTGGTACCTGTGGCTCAAAGGGATAAGGCATTGGCCCCATATGCCGGAGGTGGTGGGTTCAAACCCAGCCCCAGCCAAAAACTGCAATAAATAAATAAATAAATATAAATAAAATATTTTTTAAACATCTTAAGGACATGGGTTGTATCTCCTTGGACATGCAGCTGCCTAGGGTATGATGCACCCCATTTAACAAGGGGGATGTGGTCTCAGAGATGGAGTGGTGACTCCCAGAGGAGTGTGCATGGCCATTTCTGCACAATCCCGAAGGAGCCTCCTCCCCTGGCCCATCTTGGCTTTCATGCTCAGTATTGGAGTGATTCACTGGGCTCCTTAAATGATGCACAACAGTGCACGCCCACCGGATCGTCTCCCCGTCTCAAGCCTTCTTAAGTTTTTTCTTTTTCAAACATGTAGAATGATACTTGGGCTTTGGTGGAGGCACCCCTCACCCTAACACTTGAACACCACAAGTCAAAGCATTTGCCTGAACAAACAATTGTAGGGAGAACAATCCGATTGGAAAGTATTAGCACCAAAACAAGTGCCGTGTGCCATCATGCCCCACTGAGAACTCGGACTAGTCTCGTACTTGCTCCAATTTACACTCTGCCTGGCCATCAGGAAACCGTGGGGCAGTTACTCTGCTGACTATTGTGATGGGTTTCTGCCATCTCACTGGGTCCATGAACAAACCCGTATATTTACACACCTAGATACAAATCTGTGATAGACAGAAATGTATGTCAAATAACTGTCATACATATGCAAATATTTGAAGGCAAATAGAACGCCAGGACAGCTAGGGTGAGGAAATGCCCTTCCGTTTCTGATGGTGCCTCTTGCAAGCAAAGAGACTTTGGAACAAGCCTCACCTCACTCTGTGCCTCAGTTTCCTCCTCTGTTACATGAGGTTCGTTCCTGCTCTACCTAGAAAGGGAATCGAATGAAGAAATCCACAGAAAATCGTTTTGAAAAGGACTAGATACCCTACGCAGGCTGGGAATAATGAGATGTTTTACAAAAGAGCATTTTTCCTTTGCTAAGGAGGGTATATCCACATTCACGTTTTCTATCTGTGAAGCTTCTTCTTTGAAATTAAATTGAGACCATAACCAACATCCCTCCCAGTGCTGCCTGAGGTTTCACTCGGCAACAAAGCAAGGGTTTCTTTTCATCATTCATCACGTTTGAGTTCAAGCACCGAGAGGTACTTTTCACCAGTGGTGAAAATAGCTTTCTTTTCGCAGCAGAAACACAGAAAATGATCTCCTTCGCGATGCTAATGGAAGGATAAGGCTTATTCTACAGTTACCATCAAAAAAAGGGGTGGGGGAAGTGCCTTGATTTGGCTCTGTGGACAGTGTGTGCTTGTGCCCAGAAGAGGGGATTGGTGGGAGAGCAAGCGTGACGGGATGGCTTTATTTATGCATGTGAATAATTAATTATGAGATGCATTTTCACGTGGAGATCTTATTCCATTTTTCTTTCATCTTTTAGCGTCAACTGGATGCTCCCTTCTGAGGAAGTAGATAAAGTTTTTATGCATTTGCTCAACTCCGATCAGACCTTCCGTACTTAGATATCTTCTGGGATTTTTGAGTTAATCGCTCGTATGTCCTTGGCAGACCTCCTGCCAGTCTGCACCCCAAATTCCAGCACTCTACCTGCTCACCTCCACCCAAGCGCTATGCGTTCACATTCGCTAGACTCGCTACTGCTGTTTTCAGGTGGCTGTGCCTTCAAGATCGATGGCTTTTCTCTGCTCTCCCTATGGCTGGAGATGTTTTCCGTTTCCACCACAATATGACTTGCACCTTGGCCTACTGAAAGCTTACACAACCTCCAAGCACCTCTTAAACACCATCAATTTCATACAGCTTTCCCTAATACCCCTAAGGAAGGGCAACGTCTCCCCTGTCTAAATGGATTTTAATTTTCTCACACTAAAAAAAGCAAAAAAACACATTTTTTTATGTCTTTTTGGTACACAAATTATTCTGTCTGGTGGGGTTCCCTACCTCAATAAAAAAAAGAAAGAAAGAAAAAGAGAGAGAGAAGAAAGGAAAGAAGGAAGGAAAGAAGGAAGGG
>NW_003852453.1:5176895-5195658 GCF_000181295.1 Otolemur garnettii
CTGTTTATTTTTGCATCTCCTTTGATACTGATCACATTATTTTGCAGGTGGGAGAAGTAAATATACGTCATTAGGGCCTCAGGAAAAGGGAGCTACCATCGGCACAACCGACTCCGTGGCTGGGAGATGGGATGGCTTTTCCTCGGTAACACTCACTGACACAAAACCTGCACACCTGCAGGACCACAGTCTATGTGGCTAAATCTGTTCATCAGCTTTACAATTCAGGGAACATGTTTATCCTTGAGGACAGCTCAGATAATCAGTACAGCCAACTGTATTTGAGGGAACAGGGAGAAACAAGTTTACACCATTAAGAATCTTTTCTAAGAGAATTCAAGTCTGGGTTGCGTATCCGTTTGCTTTTCTGAGGAAGGCACCTTTCTTCAAAATGCACTATATTGAATGAATAACCCACAAATTCAAGGACTTCCTAATCATACCAGAACTAGTTGGGTTTTTCTGATTTCACACTATTAACATTTCTGAATGTCTTCCTCTTTCCAAAACCTCAATCTCAGACTCCTAAGTCTACTCTATTCTAGATACACTTCGTAGACAGACCTTTAAAAAAACTAGTGCCTACTTAGGCCATTAAGTTTTGCTGCTATGGAGCGTGTGTGTGTGTGTGCGCGCACGCGTGCACACACGCCTGTGCATGTGTGTGTATTTTTGGGAGCAGTGAGATCCTTAAAGGGAACCAGAATTTTAGAGTGATAGATTACAGGTCCATGCCGTGTCATATCCAATTAACTCCAACTGCCTGTACACTACATTATTCTGTTAGTGCATGGAAGATCAATAAATATGGGGAAAATCCAGCTCCACTCTCCACTTTCCCATCCGACTGGAGTAGGTCGGAGACAGATCATGCTACTGTGGTGTGTACGCCGCGGCTAAGGCAGGCAGGTGGTGCATAGACACCATTCAAACTTGGCCTATTCAATCCCAACCCCTCTAACGCTGCATTCATGCATAGCAAAACACCATCTGGTCCTATTTTGCCTCCAGCAATCACAGCTGACCAAAAAACGATAATAACAGCTGTTGCAAAACAAAAGCCAAACAAAGGGGGTTGGGTGGGGGGGAGGAAAGGTTAGATGGAAGTCCAGTGCTGAAAAATACTCCGTGAAGTGAGAAATGGGAGAGAAACCATTCAGATGTCTAAAGCCCGCTGAATGGACACAGCGGACTCCTGCTTAAACTTGAGATATTAATCCATCTGTCCAGAAAGCCTTCAAACCTCCGTCAGGTGGGAATATAGAGCAGAAATTATGCCACACGAAGGCATTTAAGCCTTTGTTCTTTGAGTGAGGAACTAATGACCCCACGTCAGCTAACAATGAAAACTGCTTATGTCCTCCCATCATATGGCAGTACAGGTTAATGTCCCCAAATCCCAGACATGTTTAGCCAGATTAATAAAATAATGTCCACACTACGTACGGGGTGGGGAGAGTCAAGGTGTGTGTGTGATGGAGGTGGGGGTTGGGGTAGGGGGAAGATTCCTTAATGGGGGAAGCATTTAGGCCACTTAGGTGGTACACTAATCAGATACCACAGTTCTCATGCCTCTTTTTCATTACCTGATTTATTTCTGTGCTGTTACCAAAAAAAAAAAAAAAAAAAAAATGTACCATGTACTTACTTACATCTCAGGAAAAAAACCAAGTCACATGTACAAATTGAAATATAAGCTGAATCATAACTTGCTTGCATGAATCCTGAGAAAAATAATTTGGTAACAAGGTTGGGGAATTCTTTTTGTGATTCAAGCCTTTTGACATTTCAAATATATAGTTTTGCCTAGAGATTAAGTTTTTAAACTGCAGTAATTAAACTTTTTTCCCTCCTGAAATTGACCATCAGTGGCTTAGCAGCTTTTAATCAAATGTGATAAAACCTTAGATTTATAAAATCATTTAATAGATGTTGCAACACCTGCTTCTAACTGCAAACAGTGGAGAACAGACTTCACTTGCAATTAAGTCTTATCGCTAGTGACACTTTTTTTCCAAGCAATACTTCATGGGTTTTCAAAATGACAATTACAGAACTAATACACAATTACTGTCACATGGAGTTTACCAATTAATTTTGAAGACATTTGTCTAAAGGTTTTGCAACAGAATATAAAATGGTTCTTATTGTTATGTAATGTTAGTTTCAATTCGCAGAAAATCTTTTACCATCAGTGGAGTCTGATGTCAGCAGATCATTTCTTGGTAGAGTACAATCGCCCCATTGTACATGTGATTAGGCATCATTCTAAGAGCGTTTGAACACACATACCTGTCAATTAATACATCTTAGGAAAAGCTTCAATTTAGGCATAAATTTTTCTACAGCCAGAAATCTATAAATTTATAATTAGAATCTCTTGCTGTTCAATATTTGTACATAATACAGAGTATGAGAGGATTATGAAATATTGAAAGCTAGATTCATTATTCATAACCCACAACATACAGTAAATATTCTCTGAAATACAGCAACAACTTTGAGGAATCCATATTCCATTATTTGTGAACGTCTTGCTCCCAGTAGCCACGGACAGCACCTCCTACAATCTCATTCTTTCCCGATTAGGATTCTGCTCAGGGTTGACACTTGCTGTTTTTAATTTTCATTTTATCATAAGCAGTTTAAGACTGTTGCCAGTGGTAATTTGCAATTTTTATCAAGACCTCTTCATTATAGCTTCTGACAGGACAGATGCTGTAATTAATCACGGGAGACAACTGGGGATAGTGGTCACACTGCTCTCAAAGAGGGGCCACCACAGAGCAAGAAAAGGGGGGAAGAAATGGGCACCACAATCATTATTTTGGCTTAAGAATGAGCATTCACTATCCGTTTTAATAGCAATAACAGCACCATGCCCAACCAGTTCTAGCCCCACGTAGAGAAAGCAAATGGAATTTTCTTTACACACTTACCTTGCCCTTGCATAGTAACCAAAGGACAAATTACAAAAATGTTTCCAGTGGGATTTTTTGGTTTTTGTTCACAGTGCCTAGATTTGGGCTGGGCAATCCAAACTCCAGCCATGAATATATTTCCGACTGAAAACCGAAGATGATGCTTAAATAAAGCTGGGTGTGTGGCATATTTCCCCATCTGAGACGTAGGCAAGGGACCCAAAGTGAAATTGGACATAACATTTTATTTGAAAAGTGAACAGGTTTTCCTTGTTGTTGCATCAAAATACAGTCCACGGTTTTTACTGAAATGTGTTTATTCTATAGCAAGATAAAAGCATTTTTTTGTTTTAGTTAAGCAAAATACAAACAACTTAATTGCTGCTATCATAACTCATAAAAAAGTATAAAACAGCATAAAAACACAATAAGCAATGTAGCAATGAATGGTTTCTGTCACCAGTGTTTACGTTAAAGCCTCGTTTAGGAAAACTTTACAACACATGATATGAAAACTTACAACTTTGAAAGAAAATATTTACATTGATTATTCTGATGTGGTGCGCCTTTTAAATAGTCTACCAGTATTACATCATAATAAAAACTCTCGCTTTTACTCTTTTAAATCTTAACTTTTGTAATAACGGTTCTCATTTAAGTGCATTTCCCTTTTAAAAATACAGTGTTTTTTTCACTTTTTGAAACTTGTCACTCAAAACACGGAATATAATATTCACATTTCTCTTCTTCTAATTGGAATGCATATAGTGGGCTTACAGTGGTCATAGATATTCTGTTACAACATGTACTGTGATTTCATTTGGAGAAGTCAAGGATAAAAAGTGAAACAGAGTCAATAATTGAATCTAATCACTTGCATTTTTTTCTTTCTTTCTGGAGAGATTTAGGAAAAAAAATAAGAGCTTTGGCAAAAGTCTGTGATTTACATTATTCTTTTTTTTCATGACAAAAAAATGCCATCCACTATTCACGTCATACAAATGCTTGTATGAAACCGGAACTTGGCGTATCTCAGGTAGTTACAACTGTGCTTTTTATTTTTAGGGCTTCGGAAGTTCAAACAGCCTGGAAGTGCGGTTTACTCACTTCTGGAGAAATAAGGCCATTTTTCTACGACGCAAGAGAGGCCAGTCTATAGTCGTCGGTACGTCCCCAGGATCCATTAAACAGTTTGATTCACATATTGTAGGAATAGCCTGAATAAATAAAAAAGGCAGCACAGAAAAGAGCACAGGTGTTCTTGTTTAAAAACAAAGTGATTTACAGTCGGCTAAAAGATGTTCCCAGCTACACTGCGGTTCTTATTGCCTATCTGATAGACACGTGAGAGGACCGTGTGATCTGTCACGGATGCCGCATCAGCAACGTCAGCTTACAAGTCTCAGCCACATCCTCCACCTTCCCCTCCTCCGCCACTCTGCTCCTCCGCGCAGGGGATCCGTCCGCCACGCACCCGAGCGTCCTCAGAAAATACTGACCTGCGATAGCACTTGAGTCTGAGTCTGCGCCTGTATCTGCGGCGGGTGCTGCTGCGAGGCCGGCTGGGGGCTGCCGATGGCCGGGAGGGGGGATGTGATCTGAGAGGCGGCGGGGGAGTGCTGCCGGGGCGAGGGCTGGGACTGCTGCTGCAGCTGCTGCAGCTGCTGGAGCTGGAGATGCTGCTGCAGCTGCTGCTGCAGCTGCTGTTGGCTGATCTGCTGCTGCAGCTGCTGCTGCATGTGGTGCTGGAAATGCTGCTGCTGCATCTGCTGCTGGATTTGCTGATGCATCTGGTGCTGCTGCAGCTGCTGCTGCTGCATCTGTTGCATCTGCTGCTGCTGCTGCTGCTGTTGCTGCTGCAGCTGCAGCTGGTGCTGCTGGGTCTGCACCGAAGGGCTCACTTGGGTGGAGGAGGCTGAGCCAACCATGGCGGTTCCCATGGAGCTTATCAGTGGAGCCCCAATGTTCGAGGGCATGTTGGCCGCGATGGTGACGGACGCGACAATCTGGTTCATGGGGAGTCTCATGGTCAAGGGTTTGGGAGCGATGGACCTGGGGAGCGATTGCTGGAGAGTCTGAGGCGACGCCGACACCGTCCCGTGTTGAGACAGGGGAGCGTTGAGGAGCAGGGAGGACGTGAGATTGGTGGACGCCAGGGTCTGCTGAACAGAACGGATGGTCTGGGCTTCTGCCGACTCGGCGGCTGCCTGCGTTGCCGGGGAGAAAATTCCAGAATGTTACAGTAATACACAGGTGTTTCCAATAAAGTATTACAAACGGATTTTTTTTTTTCTGTTTTGAACGGCTACCACTATTCAGGCTGCCTGGTACCCATGTTCCATGGTGTGACTCTTAAGCTCCTCCCAGAGGTGGAGTCAAGTTCCCCAACCCCTCACGCTTGGGCTAGTCCCGCGATGACAGTGACACTGTCCCAGTTCCAAGCTGAGGACTCGAGAGACCCTGCACCTTCTCTCTCCCTCTGTCTCCCTCTCTCCACCTGCCACCACCCCGTGGCCAGATAGACAAGTGGCCCAGACACCTCACACAGTAAGGAACTCACTTCTAGCCAATCAACTGCCATGTGTGCCAATGAGTTCAGTCCCTTCCCCTCCAAACTATAAGCTGACCCTGTGGAGGGGTCCAGCCTGGATCTCAGCTAACTGGCACTCTCTGAGATAAACGCTTACCTTTTTTTGTTTGCTTGTTTTTTGCAATTTTTGGCCAGGGCTGGGTTTGAACCCACCACCTCCAGCATATGGGGTCAGTGCCCTAATCCTTTGAGCCACAGGCACCACCCTAAACGCTTATCTTTTAAAATCACTAAGCTTTGGGGATGGTTGTTACATGGCACTACTGTGCCAAAAAGAGCTGCCACCCTTGCTGAAGGGCAACAATTCTGTCACATTGAAATCTGCACTGACCTCCCCACTGAGAGCTGCATGTTGAAAGACACTAGTAGCCTACAGACTGCCCTAGTTCAAAACCAGCTGTACTACCTAACCTCTTTGTGACTCTGGGCAAGTTAATTCACCCATCTGTTCTTGGGTTTCCTTATTTATAACATGGGGTCGCACAGTTTCTGCCCCATGAAGAAGTTGTGAGAATTAAATAAACTCATGTGTTAAGAACACACCAAAGCCCTGCGTTTGCATGATTATGTACAAAAGTGCTCACTTGAACACAAGAAAAATATCACTGGATGCCTCAGAGATACTAAGTTGAAGCATCTCACAACTTCAGAAATGTTTGCTTTACCAACTGTTTTTGAAGATTTCCAGAATTGAGCAAAGGAGCCACAGATAAGGGGAGAATGTTCAACACTGAAGAACTTATCATACAATAAACAGCAGGTCTAGGAATAAACACAAAGAGAGACTACCTATTACGCTTTGTGCCCAGAGCACACCACTACCTCTGGGGACACAGCTCACGCCTGTAATCCTAGCACTCCGAGAGGCCAAGGTAGGTGGATTGCTTTAGCTCAGGAGTTCAAGACCACCCTGAGCAAGAGTGAGACCCCGTCTCTACCACAGGTGGTACATGCCTACAGTCCCAGGTACTTGGGAAACTAAGGCAAGAGGATTTCTTGAACCCTGGAGTTTGAGGTTGTTGTGAGCTACAATGATGCCAGGGCTCTCTGCCCTAAGGAAAAGAGATTCAGTCTCAAAAAAAAGAAAAAAAAAAAAGAAAAGAAAAAAAGTAGGCTCAGCACCTGTAGCACAGTGGTTCCGGCACCAGCCTCATACATCAAGGCTGGCAGGTTCGAATCTGGCCTGGGCCAGCTAAACAATAATAGCAACTGCAATAAAAATTAGCTGGCTGTTGTGGTGGTGCCTATAGTCCCAGCTACTTGGGAGGCTGAGGTAAGAGAATCGCTTATGCCCACGAGTTTGAGGTTGCTATGCTACCGAGAGTGACACAGTGAGACTCTGTCTCAAAAAGAAAAAAGAAAGAGCACATCATTACCACCACAAAAATAAATTCTTTTACTAATGCAACAGTAATTGGAATGACTCATCTTAAAGATTATTTTTTCCTTTCAGTCTTTACAAAATTAGGACTTCTAAGGGGGTGCTAAGGGCGTCTTGGAGGCAGTCACCCACCATCTTTACTAGTTTTCAATGTTTACCTGTTAAGTTGTTATGACTCAGATGTATAAAATCTGACTATCGGAAGGAACCTGAGAAGTGACCTCAGATAGAGTCACCTCCAGTGGCTTCTGTTTGAACGAACACCTGTAATCACTGTGAAGCATCAGTCAGTGAACAGCTCTGCATTATAAAAGCTTAGTGTGGCTGCACGTTTACTGGAGGGAGAGACAGGCTGTAAATACTCAGTTATTTTCTACACATGGCTTTGTCCACATAGCCACATACATAATTCTTATATACTCCAGTATTTAAAAAATCACCAAGCTGGTCTTCAGAAACCACAAAGTCCATATTTAGACTGGGCAGTTGTACTGCTGGGCCTCTGTCAGTGGTTCTCAACCTGTGGGTCATGACCCACAGGAACTGTATTAAAGGCTCGAGGCATTAGGAAGGTTGAGAACCACTGCACTAAGGTGTCACCTCCATGGTAAATGGTGACAGGAAATGATTATAAAGAGTTTGTCCCTGCCTGCCTCCTTCTTCCCTTACAATTTAAGCTTCTGGCAATTGCTTTGGATGTTGTGAAGATTAAAAGTCATAGTAAAGTCACATCTTAAGGGTGGACGTCCGAGGCTCTGCATGTAGAGACATAAGTTAACTATGATGAGACCCAAATGTTACTCTGGACGTTGGGACTAAAATCTTGCTCCCTACACCCTCACCTGATGTATGAGTTCTTCTCCGAGGCCAGAGAGATTAACTTAGTTTCCCGTATACAATGACCCTGGTATCTGTGGTCTCAGCTCACACGCCCCCACATTCTCACCTCCCCGATTCTCTCCACTGTCCTAATACCATTTGATTTCCAGCCTCACCATCATGGAGGCAGCTCTCTGGAGGGCCTTCAATTGGCTGCCGTCTCTCTTTAAGTTGTCGGGGGCAAGACAGAAGCTAGTCATCGCTCTAGACAATTAGATGCTGCTTCCTACATGATCACTGTATTAGCAGCTATTTTACACCTTGGGTTCAGGCTAAAATAATTCTAAACTTGTATTTCAAGGACTATTTCAGTTGCTTCAATATAAATTTAGAATCCTCTCAAATTGCATTTACTGAATTAAAAAACAAAAATTTTTTAAAAACCTGTATTTTAGATTTATTCATCTTAAATACCATTCTATTGGGGTGTTAAGGTCATTGAATTCCATTTGGAAATATTTCTGAATCCTTATTCTAGCACACAAAGTTTAACTTTTAAATTATCCTAAGTCTAGACTTGAATAATTAATGGCTAATTTTTTTTTTTTGAGACAAAGTCTCATTTTGTCTCTCAGGGAAGAGTGCCATGGTGTCATAGCTCACAGCAACCTCAAACTCTTGGGCTTAAGTGATCCTCTTGCCTCAGCCTCCTGAGTAGCTGGGACTACAGGCACTTATCACAATGCCCAGCTGTTTTTAGAGACAGGTCTCACTCTTGCTCAGGCTGGTGTCAAAACTCCTGAGCTCAAGCAATCCATCGCTTCAGCCTCTCAGAGTGTAGGATTGCAGGCGTGTGCCACTGTGCCTGGCCTACTGGTTAATATTTTCTGAATCCCTTTTGAGATCCTGGTTCTTGGCTTACATCCATGTATGGTCAATTATTCGTGCTCTATCTAATTCACAAAGACCACCCATACCTGTTTCTGGATAAATGAATGAATGATTCACGTAAGAAGAACACGCACACTCTTATGCTACTCACATCGGTCCATCTAATTGACCATCAACTGTACTTCAGTTCTTAACATCTGTCACCCACACAATCAGTTGTTTTCAGCCAATGTACAAATCTGAGAACAGAATCAGTATATCTTCCGATGTGTGTCTTCCCGAGTCTCAAAAAAAGGTTCTGCTGTTGACCTGATAAATGTTTTTTTTCTTTCTAATAAAGTGGGAAGTGTCCTAAGCTGTCAGCAGAGACAGAGGACCTCTGTTGATGGGATTCTGAGCAGCTGTCAACGGCAGATCTTAATAAAGATAATACAAAGAAGAAACAACTCAGGGAAGATGAGGAAAAGGGAAAGAGCCTTTCTAAATGACTGTGAGGCCCTATGTTGTACTTCAAGGCAACAACAGAGACCACGAAATGGTCTCTCTCTTTGCCAGAAGAAATTTATCAAGAGCAAAAATGTTTTAGAACGAATTACCCTCCCTAACTCTCCCTAAACTCCAGGAAGCCAACAGATAATGTTAATTAAACCTTAAATAATATAATGTAGCCGTTCATGCTCTTTCTGGATCTAAGTAATTATAAACCCAGAGTGACATTTGTTTGGAACATGGGTACACTTTATCAGGGCCTACTGTATACTCTATGTATAATACATATGCTTTTTCCTTTAGTACTCAGAATGTAATTTTATTTTAAATAATCATGAGGTTTATTTATTTATATGATATGGAATAGTCTGGTCAAAATGCAACAACCCCCACTGTAGTAATGTAACCACTGGAAATTTATGATGCGATGTCCAAAAATGCCTGACAAACATCTCCCAGTTGAAATAAAGGACGTGAACTCAGATCCCGGTCCCTGACAAAAAGAAAGAACAAGAGTCTATTTGAAATGTATCTGCAGCCCTACGTGCATATGTAGAAAGATCCGTGAGTCTTTTGGAGACAATTTAGATTCAGGCACTTAAATTAACTCATATTTTTCATGTCGTCATTCGGGTAACCTCTAATGGAAACCAAAGCATTTATGAGTAGTTTGCGATGCTTTCTGATCAACCCTTAGGGGAGTCCATTTATGGTTTCAGCGCTTGAGGGCTGCGTTCGGCGGCCTAACTGTGTCCGACGCCGGCCACTCCCGCCCAGGTTTACCTTAGAAACGAGGCTGGCCCTGTACGCGGCCAGGGCCTTCAGGTATTCCTTTTTGGCAGCTTCTGTTTTCCTTTTATAGACCTATTAAAAGACCACAATTAGCACCACTTTTAGTGTATAAATCCTCAGCTATAAAATAACTCCTGCACAAATTAGGTCCCATAAACATAACTCATAAAAAACGCTGGGTCTCCTTGGCTCTCACTTTTAAATGTTTACACACACACACACACAGATATTAAAACCAAACGAAACCAAACCAAACCCTGCTACCCTCACGGAGCGCAGTTTTGATATCTACTATTGGCCAATGAGAAATGGATTTCCGATTGTAATAGGGATTCCTTGAGAGTAACTGCTGACAGCCTCCTGCTAAGGCAATCAAAAGGTTACGAGAAGCAGAAACTTTGCCACATACGGCTTATGTTATAGAAAGTAATCAGAATCGTCTTTCCTTTACACGGCTTTACCGAATTGGAGAATAAAAATGATAGGTAGAGTGTGTGAACACAGAAAGATACACACGGAGGCCCTTAGACCTTGGTTTTCTTTTAGAGGAAAAGAAATCGGTCAGAAATCAAAGAACAAGGGGCGATTTCCATTTGTGAGGCAACTGAGTTACATAAATAAACCCCAATACATTAAACATGACTTGGGCATCCTTTCTCTCAGGTGGCCAATGGCTGGGGGTTCCAGCAAAGTGCAGCTATCTTTCTCTCCAGAGTTTAAAAGTTAAGTGCGGCAAGCGGTTTCCCAGTCCCTAAGAATTACATTTCTGGGACAGAAAAATCAGTCTGCTTCGTACACCAATAAACTCACTGCAAACTGGAACATTCTATAGTTACAGGAGGAATGAGTTGGTGAAATGAGTGTATGATTTGAAAATAGAAATCAAAGGTAAACAATTATTCGACTTTATCACTCACAGGGGTCCTTCTGTTCTTCTGTGGCTATGTAAAAGTTAATTCCTATTAATGGTAATTGGAGTTTCATGCAAGGAGCAGAGGGGGGCCTGACCCCCACGGGAAGCATTCTTCTCCTCATTTACGTGGGGGACTTGCTCCGGGAAGGAGAGGAGACCAGGCCTCTAAGGAAGTATCTCCCACCAGCATGGCTAATCTCTGAATACCTCTCATACTGCCTCGCTTTAAAATGAACTTGGAATAAAATTTCAAATGCCTAGTGACAATGAGACGTGCAGAGGCAGCTTCAAAGTTTGGAAACCCACCAGGACGGCACAAGGGTTCAGAGAGATGATCAAGGGAAAGGCAAGCAGGACGGACCTAAGCCCTTTGTAGTGCCCTTTCTGAACGGAGGGGGAAAATTCCACATTATTTAAAATGAAAAGATTATCATCAAAAGTTTATGCTTGCTGGATACTGCCTGGATTTCTTCCAACCCTCCTCTGAATGGGTTCTGAGCATGCACCCTTAAGCTGGCAGAGAAATCAGTGAAACTGGGAACTTGTTTAGATCTATACATTTGTGTATTTTTTAATTCCATAGCTTGGAAAAGGCTTTCGTAAAAAGCAGTCATATGAAGTGAAAGCGTGTACCCAGAACAGGTGTAAGGAATGCTCTGGTCACTTGGTCACAGGCGGCCACGCGGATCTCTGCCTCACCTGCTTCTGTTCCTCTCCAAGGCTGTCCCACATCGATGCTACGATCTTAGAGACCTCTCCAAAGGTTGCATTGGGGTTTTGACCTTTAATTGCCGCCTGTGTGTCTCTGAAAAACAGGGCGTACGCTGACACTGGCTTCTGAGGCTCATTCGGATCTTTCTTTTTCTTTTTCTTTGGAGTCTTGGGCTTCTTGCCAGAATCTGGAGCAGCTCTTTTCTCTCCAATGGCCTGCAAAGCAGGAAGAGAATTCACCACCTGGAATGTACTTGCAGAGAATGTAGCAAGACCTAACTCAGATCTGTAATTGTTCTTTTAAGGTTTTGTTAAGCATCGTCTGCAGATGAATCACCTCCCAACACGGGGAGGGTAAACTTGCTTGGAGTTAACTGGATGGCAGAGATTAGTGTTTAGGACATTGATTAATGAGACCCAGAAGTATCTTCAATACATTCGTAACATATGCTCTAAATAGCAATTATGAGTAATGAAAAACAGAACACTCTGTACCAGGCGATGCTATATATACACACATATATATTGCCACATGTACACATAAACAAAATAGTTTACATTTTCAAGGATTTTAGAAGTTAAACCTCCATAAGATCCAGGATGCTGCTCATATTTAAATATTCTAAATGAGGTCCCTTGCCCAGTCACATGCCATATGCGTCATCTGCCTATATTGATTTTTTTTTTGGCCAGAATGTTATTTTACTAACGCATCTCCGGAAACTCAAGACGGAAATTAGCTACAAGCTCTACACTGGTCCTGCAAGGAAAAGGTCATCTCTATTTTCTAAAGGAACAACTTTCTAAAGAATAGGATAACAAGAAATGTAAAAATGTCAAAACTACTTTAGAGATAGAAAGGAAATTGATAAAAGGAAAAACCTGTAAAATCGGGGTATTAATAATTGATATTTAAAGTCACTGAGACCAAAAAGAAGACAACGTGTGATAAGTAACCCTGCCCACGAGGACACCGCCACAGACACTGGCACATACCCACAGTATGAGCTCCGTGAGATCAGAACCAACCTTAAAAATGGTATAGGCAGAACTCCCCAGCTCATATGCTACTAGGTTCCATATTTATCTGCTACCATCACCTAATTTCACTGATCATTTAAATACACTCATCAGAGAATTTGGTGGCCTGACTCTAACTTATCATTAAAAATATCTTGAGGCCTTTGTCTGAGGCACTGGCGTTGATTCATCAGCCTAGTTTTCTTCTCCTAAGTTACAGTATGACTATATTGAAGATGATTTTTGCAGTTAACTTCATCAGGAATCCTAAGTGTTTAAGAAAATGCATTTTCCAGCCTTGAGCAAGATCAACAGAGATAGATTCAAGTTACTAACAGATGGGCTTTTAATGGCCTTGATCCTGATGCAAATTTTCCTAGAGTATTATTCCTTTCTGAATGAGAGTCATTGGGAACTTAATCCAAGTAACTAAAATTATTAGGAGGAAAACTGGTAGGCAACCTTTTGTAGAGAGTTCTGAACCTCTAGGCGTTAAGGAATCACGGGCCTACTTTTAGGGAGCTGTATCGTCTGCACTGAGTGGTAGCAACACCCACACTTCATACAAGTGGTTTATATGCTTATATATAAACACCTATGGTGTTTGCTTCCATAACCCACACAATTAATTCAATAACGCTCTAGCCTTCATAGTCTTTCTTTCCTTTCTTTCTTTCTCTCTCCCTCCCTCCCTCTTTCTCTCTCTTTCTTTCTTTTTTGAGACAGAGTCTCATTCTCTCACCCTGGGTAGAGTGCTCACAACAACCTCAAATTCTTGAGCTCAAGGGATCCTCCTGCCTTAGCTTCCCGAGTAGCTCGGAGGTGCCCACTACAATGCCCAGCTAGTTTTTGTAGTTTTAGTGGAGGGGAGTCTCAGTCTTGCTCAGGCTGGTCTCAAACTCCTGAGCTCAAGGGAGCCTCCCACCTCAGCTTCCCAGAGTGCTGCGATTAGAGGGGGTAGCCACCACACCTGCCTCATAGTTATTCTTCTAAATTTTCAGAATACGTGGAACTAGTTTAATTCTACTTAATGAATCTGAACTTTCAAGAGAGTCAGATGCCTTCCAGCTTCAATTGGAGCCAAGTTTTCCTTCAAGGAAGACAGTTCAGCAACAAGAAAAAATATATGTATATAACACACAAGAAATACTCACACGTGTGTGTGTATATACATATATATAATATTCACGTCACCTTTGATTTCTGTAATCACAAGAGGTGCTCAATCTCACTTGTATTCATCTTTTGTTATCGGTATATATTGAGTATTGCAATTTTGATAGTTTTTTTTCCTTTTTTAAAATGTGTATACATTTTTTGGCACCCTCACACACATACACACACACACAAATGCACATTTTTCTAATGGAGTCACACAACTATATTTTCTTCCTAGAGGAAAATTTGATACTGTTCGTGCCAACAATACCCCAACCAAAGGCATCAGGAAAGTCATTTCCACAGCAGGTTTTTGTGAAAATGAGAAGTTGACCTTCTCATCTCAACTTGTATAAAACAATAATGTCAACAACCTTTGAAGCCTTTCCTGGATAACCATGACTTACCCTAATCATCATTACTCTCTTAGAATCAACCAGAAAGGAAAAGTCCCACAGTTTAAATAAAAGCTCAGAATTAGTTCTCTGAAAGAAATTTTTCCACCTCTGACTTAAAATGGTTGGGACGGAAAGCTGGAGAAATAGCTTTACCTCAAAGTGACATGATCAACGATAATTTTAATCTCCCTTCCTCCGCTAAGGTGCTTAAAAGATAACAAATTGGATTCCTTGTCTTTATACAACACTTAGACCCTTGCTGAAAATGGAAATAGTTGGGAGTCATGTAAAAGGTTCGCTTTCGATGTGACAATTTCAGCGAGGCATATAGGTAAGTTTGCAGATGAGCGGCCACAGGAGAGGAGGGAAAGGGAGCCCCCTGATTATTCTGTCCAGCCCAAACCCAGCCCAACCTTCTTCACGCCCTTCAAGTTCCCTCCACCATTAGTTTTCACTATGTCTATGAGTGAGAGAGAGAGTTAGTGCATCTCCCATCTCTGCGCTCACCGGGGTGCTAATTTGAGGCTACAGACCAAACATTCCACCTTGAAATCCCTTTGACTCCCACAACATTATTCAAAACCTCCCTCTCCATCACTCTCAGTCTTCTCCTGCCCTCTCTTTCTGTTTCCTATTTAAACATAAGTGAGGCAGCTCAGCACCCATAGCACAGTGGTTACAGCGCCGGCCACATGCACCCAGGCTGGCAGGTTCAAACCCAGCCCTGCTAAACAACAATGACAACTGCAACAAAAAAATAGCTGGGCATTTGGGGTGGACGCCTGTAGTCCCAGCTGCTTGGGAGGCTGAGGCAAGAGAATCGCTTACACCCAGGAGTTGGAGGTTGCTGTGAACTGTGACACTGCAGCACTCTACTGAGGGTGACAAAGTGAGACTCTGTCTCAAAAGAAAGAAAAAGTGAGGCTCAGAGCTCTGTCTTTGACCTGCTCCTACGTTCTCTAATAAATACTAATTAATTCACGTCCTCCCATCTACGGCTGATGGTGTTTGTTACCAGTTCCGGCCTCAGTGTGTGACTTGTAGACGCCACATTCACCCAGTAACACACCAAGCTCTCATCTTCCCCGTGGAGAAACACAGAACACTCCCCTCCTTCTGGGCTGATCCTTTCACGTCCTGATACGCAGTTGGACTCTCAGACGAAACCCAAATTCATCTCTTACATCTCCAAATCCCAGTGGCTCACCAAATCTTCATGGTTCTCCCTCCTATGTGTCCCACTAAGCGGGGACCTCCTGTCCATCCCTCCTTTGATGAAAGGAGACAGAACAAAACGGTCTCCTGACAACTTCCTGAACGTTGGTCCCTGTCTTTGTAAGGCAATTCTATAAGTAGCCCAAGTTACCTTTCTACAGCATAAATTACTTACACCAATCCACTGTGCAAATAATTAATCAGCTCTCAAAACCAAGAGAAAGAAAAAGACACCAGACTGAAGACATTTCTTTCTCCAACTTCCTTTTATGTCCTCCCCATGCCAAAGGTCACGATACCCCAGATGATACCACAAAAATGCTGGCCTCTCTCGTCCGCCTCCCAAACTTTTCTGTATCGGTTCAGACCTAATTAAAATATCACCTTCTTGATAAATTCCTCCTCACATCACCCCTCCCGCCCCCCGCCAGCAGCATCACTCGTAATCTCAACACACCAGATACACCAATTCCATCACTAATCGTATCTGGAGCTGGTTTTCAACATGGCTGTTCATCCCCTGTGGGGATCCCATGAGTATTTATGAGAACCGAGTTAAACCCCCGGCACAGAGGAGGTGTAAGCACGTCACAGATGAAGTCAGGATAATGTGGACCATCCCAGGATGGTTTTCCATTCTTTATCCTAAGTATTTGGAAAAGTCACACCTGGACCTCAGTTTTTTATTCCAAACTGTGCATATTTGCAAATTGTACATTTCTCCACGACAAAAGCAAAAATGGAAAAGATGAGAATTTACTTCCTGACAGGTCTGACTGAAGGCAGGGAGCTGTCAAGTGTGGGCGCAGATTGGCCAACGCAGTAGGTGACAGGCTTTCGACGTGAACCAAAACTGTTTAGGATTTCTGGAAAGTCTAGAATCTCTGGAAATTTCTGCAAAGGGAGTGCAAGCCCTCTTTTTGTGGATTAGAAAAATTAATCCTTATAAGAGTTTAAATGGCATGCCTTATACTAGGTAGGAGAAACCAGGTCTCCTAATTTCCAATTCAAAATGCTTTTTACAGAAAATAATTAAGTGAAAGACTAGAAGAAAAAAAAATCATGAACTTAAATACTACTCGAAATCCAAGAAGAGAGAGAAGGTAACACCATGAAGGAAATTCAAAGACACGAGCCTGGGTGATGCCCTAATCTCCTGTAAGTCACATGCTCAGGGCTGGGCTAACTTACTCTGCTGGCTTCATCCGCATCCTCTTCATTGATGGAGCTGGAAGGTGAAGGAGTGGCCGATTTGCTTGCTGGAGGAGAAGGAGATGTGTGAGGCATAGTGGCACCTCCCAAATTCAGCCCTAACTGGGCACTGAGCTGAGACTGGTTGATGGTGGTGAGCTGAGCAGGTGGCATGATCCCGGAGCAAGCGGCGTCAGTCATGTGGACAATAGACCTCATGATCAAGGAGGGGTCCTGACGGTACTGGGACACCTGGCTGTGGCTCTGATCCTAGGAAGGCAAACGTGAAGAGGAAAGGGTTTCAGTCTTCCCAAATACAAACTGATGACGTTAGCAGCTCCTTAGTCAGGCTGAACCTGTTGCTATGTTGCAAATCTGACCTACTGCACGACAATGGTCTCTGTTACACTTATTGAACATTGAGCATTCATGCCAGAAAGCTGAACAGTCAGAAACACAACCCCAAATATACAACCCATACTACTTCCCTACAGAACTTTCATTAATGACCTAAAAATTAAAAAACAGAGCTATTAGCAAAAGGAGAGATAATTTCCCACTCTTGCTTCTTATTGAGAAGACTGCTGTCAGGGAAAGGGTTCACGCAGAGACCCGGCCCTCCCAGCTCACCCACGGCCCGGCCATCCTTCTCTCACACACGGCTCTGTTTCCATTACCCTTTAGCCAGCTCTGCGAGAGAAGGAGAATCCGGTCTTTATTTTACCCTTCCAGGAATACGCAGGACATGTAGAGAGGATGGGCTAGAGAAACACAGAGCTTTGGTTTCACAGAGCAAACATCTGTTTGCTGTAGGGCACCCTTTCCGTCAAATCCTCTGTGGTTAACCAGAGGGTCGTGCTGATTCTGAATTACATTGTCAATGGCATCTGGAAGTCATTCAAAGTTTTCTGGATTGGATATCACTTTCTTCATTGAGACCTACTTTGTTTTCTTTTGTTCAATCCACCATGGTTTAATGTACTAATGGATTTTTAGAAATATACACAGAGTGGCCATCAAGTTCGTGTGCAGTTTAAAATAGACAACTGTATTAAATTGCATATGAACTTGACGGCTACCCTGTATGCTCTCTCTCTCTCCCACTTTCTAAATATGTAATATATATATATATATATATATGGAGAGAGAGAGAGAGAGAGAGAGAGAGGAGGCAGAGGTCATAAGAAATACCTTCCTCTGAAAGTTATCACAGCTATTCAAAAGTAGCCCTCTCTGGTTTTGGTATTCCTACAAGAAGGCTTTAGAATTGTTACTGCTGCTTCTTTTTTTTTTTTTTTTAATTCCAAAGAATCAAAAAATGAAGACATGCTTTTCAAATGACTTACTTTAAGGCATGTCATTTAGAGTGAGTCTGTGATTTTACTGAAACCAAATTCTCTTGACTCACAGTGACCCAGAATCTAATTTTATACACAAGCCCATGAATTCTTAACCGTTCCTCTTTTGAGTCCTTCTGATAAGGCTTATTTTTGCTCTTTAAAGGAGCAGAATGAATTGTAAATAAAGTGGAACATTTGGTTTCTTACTATTAAACATATAAACGGAACTAAATAAGACCTATCATTAAAGAAAAACAGTTGAATACATTATTGTTTACCCATACTACAAAGTGTTATGAAGCTTTTAAGAATAATGAATTTGATTTACATTCATTGATCTAGAACTGGGTTTCTCCAATGCAGCCCTACAGACATTTGGGACCAGATAATTTTTGTGGTGGAAACTTGTCCTGGGCATGTAGGTGCTTTGCAGAACTCCCAGAGTTTCTACTCACTAGGGACTGACAGTAACCCTCTTCCCTCCACCAGTCATGACAAAGAAAAATGTCTCCAGACTTTGCCCAAATTACTCCCAGGCGATGACCACTGATGGAGAGTGACATCCAAGATACAGTAAGTGAAAAAGAAAATTGCAAAATAATTATACAGTACATCCCTGTGAAATTTACTAGGTGTAGAATATAAATGTCTAAACACAGTAACTAAGAAAATGCTGTGAAGGGTATGTTAACCAGTTTGATGAAAATACTTCAAATCGTATATAAAACTAGCACATTGGCCCGGCGCCTGTGGCTCAAGTGGCTAAGGCGCCAGCCACATAGACTTAAGGTGGTGGGTTCAAATCCAGCCCGGGCCAGCCAAACAATAATGACAGCTGCAACCAAAAAATAACCAGGCATTGTGGTGGGTGCCTGGGGTCCCAGCTATGTGGGAGGCAGAGGCAGGAGACTCACTTGAGCCCAGGAGTTGGAGG
>NW_003852453.1:5195800-5207854 GCF_000181295.1 Otolemur garnettii
TGGTTACATAATAAAGTGAAGGCCTGGAGAGTGAGGAGGGGAGAGTCTTAAGCTTTTCTGTTTTCATGTATACGCTACCTGGACCAGATGGGACAAAAACACAAAACAAACTAAATCAACAAAAACTAAAATGCCTCAGTCAGGAAAAACAAACAAACAAAATATATAAAATTTTAAAGACCTATAAAAAAACAAACAAACAAACAGAAAAGGCAACCCAAGTAGCTAAAACAGTCGATAGCAAATTGTTAGAGTTTACTATTAAATATATAATTATCTTCATTTCTTAAAAATTTCTGAATTATTAAACTACTTTGGAATCCTAGAGGAAAATGTGCCACTTCTTGTCTAAGTGGGGAGGTTCTCTTCCGTTGTCCCTAAACTACTGAATTCTACTGGCACTTGTCCTACAGATCTGGGTGACAAAAGTGAATTTTATGTTATCAGTTTTCTTTTTCTTTTCTTTTTGAGACAGAGTCTCTCTCTGTTGCTCAAGTAGAGTGCCTTGGCACTAGCATAACTCACAGCAACCTCAAACTCCTGGACTTAAGTGATCCTCCTGCCTCAGCCTCCTGAGTAGCTGGGACTACAGGTGCCTGCCACAATGCCCAGCTAGTTTTTCTATTTTTAGTAGAGATGGCGTCTCGCTCTTTCTCAGGCTGGTCTCAAACTCCTGAGCTCCAGCAATCCTCTTACCCTGGCCTCCCAGAGTGCTGGGATTATAGGCGCAAGTCACCAGGCTCGGCCATTATTTTTCTACCCCAATATTTACACATTTCTCAGAAGATTAGAGCTGTCTCCACTCGTCCATGATCTCCTTAAGTTCAGCCATTACTCATTACATCACTTCTACCTCTAATTATTGGCAATTAAGCTATCCGTCTTACTCTTTACCCTCCCCTTTCATAATACCTTTTAGAAGCCTTTTCAATCTTACTTAAATCTAAATGTCTTAAAACATCCACAAGCTACTTTCAGGATCTATTTAAACTCAGGATTTGAATTCTGACTGTTCGATAATAAATTAGGAAACATGCATGGCCGTGATACACAATCACCTGATCCACACGAGTCTCCCTGAACAGAGGTGGTACTTTGCTCTCTCTGCTCGGACACCTGTGAAAATCACTCAGCTGCTTGATGGACCCACCTCCCAACTACAGACTGGCTCTCAGAGTCAAGCGGGAGGCCAAGAAGTATGTCCGCTCGACTTCATCGGCCCTTCTTTAATTCCACCTACAACCTATATACCTTTGCCATTGTTCTGGCTTCGTGACAGCATCTGCCGAGGGACAGCCAAGGTTCACGGTGCTCTAAAGGAACCTTTACGGCGTGCTCAGTATGTGCCAGGATTTGTGCTGAGCTTCACACGCACATTCTTATTTGATCCCCTGAACTGCATTTTGAACTGGATACTATTACTGGACCATTCTTAGACGGGTGAGAATGATGGCCTGGGCCACCTAGCTAGCTAGTGATCGCTCCCTGGGCTCCAGGCACCGCCTCAGTGGTGGAGGTGCATGCCGGCAGAAAGAGAGAGGCAGGGAGCTCTGGGTTCCTCATCACCATCATCACCTCCAGCAAAATCAACTCCATTTCCATTTGTTGCATACACTGAGAACTCCTCGCAACACTCCACGACAAATAATAAGGTCCTTCTGCACTGGGGACAGGATGAAAACCATTTCTGAAGACTATTGGTGGTGGGCCAAGGCCTTGCCAAAACATAAGTCATCCACACGGTTTTTAGATCCAAAAAGATGCCAGACCCATCTTCCTCACCTGTGACAGGACAAGGCACCAAGGACCTCTAGAACATGTTTAAGTAACCTCTGACTCACATAATCAATATATCAAAATATGCTAGCATTCACCACGGCCCATAGTTATTGGATAATAAATTCCTATGAGTAAGGATTATAGTACAGAAGATTAATGGTTAAAGTATGTCTTTAGAAACTCAAGCTCCTTTAGGGCCAACCAATTATAATCAACTGCCCTGGGGAACAGCTCCAATCACTTTCCATAAAAAAGTAACCTTTAAAAGACATTTCCTCTGAGCTCAGAAATACCACGTAAAGGATGAAAGATGCCAGCCCAGTTTACAAATACTTACTGAGGACCTACTATGCGCTCAGCCAGATTAGCCAATATACCAAAGCTCATATCTCTGAAGATTAGAAAACTGCCTACCATGTGATTCTTTTACACATTATACAAAATTTAGGACGGACTAACGAATTTACTATGACAAAGTAAGGTCAGAATAATTTAAATACATGTCTCACTTCACAATTTTTTCCAGTAGTAATGACACAATAAGTAAATGCATAATCATCAGTAGAGCCCAAAGAAACTTAATCTGTGCTTATAAATATTTTTCCTTCATTAAAACTAAGTCTTGAGAGATTTACCAATGATCATTTAAAGACAAACTAACCAGTTGGTTATAAGAGATTGACACCTATCCAACAATAAGAATAGAACGCTGGTGGCTTTTCAGCCCCCTTCACAGTTCTATTTTATTAGTATTCACTGGCAGCCTATTTCCCAAATTATTCAGCATTTAAGAAAATTCATTCATTCCTCCTTGTCTCTCTCTGTCCTCTACTGATGATCTTGGACAAGCGTTTCTCAACATTAGCAGTTGTGGCATTTTGATCTGGGGAGCCCCTTGTTGGGAGGGGTGTCCTGTGCTTTGCAGAACCCTCAGCAGCCTCTGCCCACTGGGCGCCCGTAGCCACCGCTCCCCCACCAGGCTGTGACAACCAAAATGTCTCCAGACGTTGGCCAATGTCAAAATCTTCGTCCCTTGAAACTACTCTCATAGACAAATAGCATGAAAATCATCTTTCCTGGAGAATGGTGGTGAACGTCTAAAGTCCACATTCTGTCTCTAAAATTAGAAAGCATGGGCTACGCCAGACTCAAATTGTGATAAATATGAAGAAAATAAATGGGTTATAAGAAAGAAAGTTACTGGGGGGTGGGGAAGACTACATGTGATCACATGAGAGAAGAGGACGTCCCAGCCAGACGGAAGGCTTATGAGGAGTATCAGGGAAGCAAGTTCCTGGCAGAGGGAACAGCATGTGCCAAGTCTGAGCCGGGAGAGAGCCTGAGAAGCATAAACAAGGGCAGGAAAGCTGGCGGCTGGGGAGGCAAAGAGCACAGTGCAATGTGCTGGGATGGGACAGACGGGAATGGGCCAGATCACTTGAGGTGGGAAAGTCACGGGAGGAGGTGACCCACCAGGCCAAGGTATGAGGAAAAGTGGAGGCTGACGGGGGCAGAGCATCGAGGGGAGAGATTCACCTGCACCCAGGCTCAGGGAGAGCAAACACCCCATGCACAAGGAAAGGGAAGGCCAGTGTTACCCGGCAGGAAAAATCAAGGCCGGCTATGAGGCTGACCATAGAGACAGGTTCTACTGTCTGATTTAAGAAGTCTGGACGGTATTTAGTGTAGAAGGCTGCCACCGAAAGTCTGAAGCAGAATCGGAAGCTCTGCCCTGTTAGCGTCCACCTCTCCTTATACCCTGGCCTGGTGGGTCACTCCCTCCCATGGTTTCCCCACCTTGGGTGATCCAGCCCATTCCCATCTCTCCAATCCCAGCACATTTCACTGTTGACAACCGCGATGATTATTGATTAGTCATTTCAATAAATGGGAATAGACCTTACCTCATGGGCAACCCACCTAAACAAAGGTGGACACTTCTATTTAGTTTAAATATAAATGTTTAAATATCCTGCTTTGAAGAGTACCCTGGATTAATTTTCACAGTCACGAGAAGTCATTTAGAATGGGCAGGCCGTGGCCCTCAGCACACGTTCTCGGGCCATGATCCGTGGGTGTGCTCCGCAGCCTTGCAGTTGTGTGAGTGCTCAGCGGAGGCCTGCTTCTCCCTTCACCTGATGAAAGAGCATCTTTGTCTTTTTATTTTAAAAAGGAAACCAATGAATGGATTTGTCTTGCAGCAGCTCCCTCATTTTCTTAAATTGCCTGAAACCTAGCCTAGGACTGAACATTAATTACTTGAGTGAACTTAAAATTCTGAATGATTTTATATTAAAAAGGAAACTTTAGATTACTAACATAAATGGAAAGCTAGAATCACTTGTGACCAACAGAATGCCAAATAAATACCAAGAAAAGAAAATAATACCCCGACAGTGTAAGTGCGGAGCCAGCCTAAGGCTCTGGAGCTGGGCAGCATAGCAAGACCCCATCCCTCCCCCCAAAATAAAGTACGATAAAAAATCAATTTGAAAGCCTGATCTTACATCTGCACAAGGAGAAAAGAAAAATAAGACTAGAGTGTGGGCACATACATACTACCTAGTGTCCAGCACACAATCAACACAGCACTG
The DNA here is from genome assembly GCF_000181295.1 of Otolemur garnettii. Lineage (NCBI taxonomy): Eukaryota > Metazoa > Chordata > Mammalia > Primates > Galagidae > Otolemur > Otolemur garnettii. The sequence continues at coordinate 5,200,174 of NW_003852453.1, forward strand.
CCCCAGGCCTGAAAGAAGGGGTGAAGAAGACTCAAATATCTAGAGGACAGAGAGTTTTCTGGGCTCAGGAAAGAAGAACAAACTTTACTCCCAAGATGTTGCCTTTATATGAAGTATGAATATGGTAATATAACTGATTTAAACAGTAAGGAGGTTTCCTGTTTTTCAATTCTATTTCTTGAGTCAAGAAGAACATCTCAGTTTGGGGCTAATATGTCTCCCACACCTCTTTCTTAAGAGAAAAAAAAAAATCAAATTGATTTTTTATTGTATTTTTTTTTTTTTTGGTAGGGATGGGGTCTTGCTATGTTGCCCAGGCTGGTCTCAAATTCCTAGCCTCAAACGATCCTCCCACTTTGGCCTCCCAAAGTGCTAAGCTCACAGATGTGAGGCTCCATGCCTGGCCCTAATCTTTTTTTTCTATTTTACCCAGTTTTACTCATTACACTGGTACTTCATCCACCTAGGCTGATTTCACCATGGAAAACATTATAAAATCTAATATGTAAATGTGTTTAATGCACCTTTTATCTAGACTTGCAAATAAATATACTCTGTAATGATCCAGCATTACGTTTTCATAATAAAGGATAACATTCAATTAAGCAAACAACCCGAATATATTAGAGTGTGACTAAATCTATTTTCACTGTGCCAGTGTTTTTAATCAATATTTCTTGAGAAATGAAGTGATTAAGTAATTATCAGCAATAAAAATTAGTTGGTAATTCATAAATATCAGAGTAACGACAAGTATGAAATCCAGGCCAGTAATGCTATATTCAATTATTTAGTTACATCTTATAGCAATGCTAAAATTTTATTTCCAAGTTAACGACAACTAGTTACACACAGCTACAGCTACTCTGTTTCTAACCCCAGTGGAGCCTGACACAAATATAGTTATGTCAGGTGCATACCAATGATTACAGACTTACACACCACCAACTTTACATTCATTAAAACATCTACAGTGGAACAGTCAATTTGTATTTAATAACTACTATTTATAGTCAAACATACGGACATGTAAAAGTTTTGTGAAGAAAAGTCTTCTTTAGAGTTAATCGTTTCTTAACAAAATAAATTTTCGAGAGTTTGCTATCAAACACGGAACAATATTTTAGTCACTGCTTTTATTTTACCCAAGATCAGCTCCGTGCTTGTTTTATTCAGTCCTAAGTTAAAATTTTAAAGAAAAAATTCCCCTTGTAACAACTGTTGATATTCAAGCCCCCCCTCCCCTCCATCTAAATTTCGCAGGAAAGTTACACTGTTAATAACAGAGAAATAGTCTTTGGTTGTCCTTTGATTCATTCATATTGTGAATAAATGAAATATTTCTTGACAGCCTAGTCTATGCCAGCCCGGTCATCATTCCAGGCCCAGGGGTGACAGCAGATGTGACAGGGGAGGGTCTCGCCTTCTGAGAGCTTTTATTCTGGTAGGGAGGGGACAGGTGGTAAAGAGCCAAAGGAGACTATGCAAAGGATAACAAGTGCTGTGACAGAACAGAGCAATCCTTACCCCTCCAAAAAGCATCTGAGCTACCGTGCCACTCCCGTCGGGAACCTACATGACATAAAGGGGGTGTCTGCCATCTCTGAATCACTGGTAAGATGTGGCCAGGACTCAACAACAGACGATGTATGTTAAAAGAAGATACAAAGTAATAAACCACAGCCAGCTTTCTAATGACACTTCCCTTCCCATGTTATAAATCAAACCAATAGTCGTGTACCACACGGCACAGAGCTAATTGGGTTTAGTGGAAGTTCAGAACACAGTCGTACTTTAATAGACAACTCCAAAGTTAATTCAGCCCTAAAGCCAACACTTATCTGCCCAATGTCACTAGTATTCACAGACCAAGATGAAAAGAATATTTACTTTAAGCTTCACACGAGGCTACCTGCCCATAAGGGTTCTGTGGCCTGGACATTTCTAGGCAGACACCTGCTATAGAAAATAGCTAAATTAAAGGTGACTTTTGACCAGCGTCATCTGTGAAGCAGTATCCACACTCAAAATTTCTGTGTCTCTGTATGGAAGAGACCCTGGTAATCAAGAAAACCATTTCACAAATGGTATGATCAGACTCCAATTATCAAAACTAATATGCTGTGCTTAGTAGGTGTGCACTAAATTTTTGCTTAGTAGGTATTCAAAGTATCAGCCTCTAATTATTCAAAACAATACCTAGTGCCTAGCAGGTGTTCTGTCAGTATTTGCTGAAGGCTCATATGGTTTCAGTTGTATAATTTAGACTTCATATAAATAGGTCCTATTTTATAATTTAGACTTCATACAGATAGGGTCTAAATTTTTTGCTTCTGTAAGTTGTATCTTTTGCATTGGTAACGTACAGTAAAAATACTTTTAACCATAACTTCACCAAAATTAAACACGCTGAGGCAATCACTTGATTTGTATGGGAAATGGCTGGTCTTCCCAATGGCTAAATGGTCATCGGCCTGTGGAATTCAGCTCCACAGCCTCTGTTGACAATGGCAATGAACAGTCTCATAACAATAATAAGGGCTTGTTTTAATAGAACGTTCCATGCATTAAACACATTAATGACCCATGAAATAACTGTTGTATCTGTAACACATTAAGCAACATCGCTAAAAACAATGTATTAATTGAAAGTCTGCCATGTCTCTTAACATGAGGTGTTTTTTTTTAAGTGTAAAACGGGCACGAAAATCATTTTTTAAAAACAAATATAATTCAACTTCCAAATTAAAGCCAGGCCAGACAGCAGTATAAAAACTTGTAAAATAAGACTGGTAATTGTAGGTGTTATTATTTCGATAAATTCACACTTTTCTCATCAAAAATGGCATCTGTCTGGATTCTGACTTACGAGTCTTAATGAATATTTTAAAAGCTCCTAATTCTCTTCCCTGGGTGTCCCCTATTTATTCTCTTTCCTTACTTCTTCCCTACTCAAATATCCCTCCCTTCCTCCCATGGTTTTCAATATTCTCGTACCACCTTTGGTAGGCCCAGAGTCCCAGTGTAGCATTTTCTATAAATTATGTGCAATTACAATTAAATCCAAGGCAGTATCAAACAGAAACCGGCCATCCTCTAAACACGGAAATATAATGTATGAAGGGAAAGTATATGAATTATCAGGGTGTTTTATAAATTCTCTTTTGGGGGCACCCAAAATATCAGACCAGAGACAATTATTTTACTGTCTGTTTCTAAGATATCAAAGAGAATTTTGAAATTCATCAAAGCTAACCTTCTGTTATGTACAACAGGCTAAGCTGGAAAGAATGTTAACAAGTTCAATTTTCATTCAATCAGCACTACTGCTCTCTGAAATGTTTCATTGCAGGAAAGAAATAAAAATAATCTATATGGTAATTATGAGGATGAATCCCCCAGTAACTTTCAGCTACATGAAAGGTCAGTTCTATTCAAGATATTTTATCAGTCCTCTGCACATAGTCCTGTCCTGTCATTTTAAATCTGAACAGCATTTTATTTTCCCATTTACAGCTACCTGCAGAATTAAGTACTTAAGCCAAATAAGAAAAAAAAAAAAGAAATGTTGAATGCTGGCAAAGGCTATAATAGCATAGAGATAAATCGTTCATCTGCTCTCTCTCAAGCCTCTAGGGCTGCAGATTTTTCTTCTCCTGGTGCACTGTGGGTATTCAAAACTTGTTCAACATGATTTCATTTCATTTCAGGCACTGCCTGAGAAAACTAAATTACAGAATCAATCATACAGAAGGTCAGAGTGAGACTTCATTACAAGTATTGCATGCTTGCATGAATATCTTTCATTTATGACTGACCCAATATGTCACAATAGCTGTCTAGTAAAAATAATCCACTTTCTGAAATTGATGTACTGCTGATGTCAATGCTACTCAGCGGGCTGGGCAGATTATAGAGAGGTGTTAAAAAAAAAAAAAAAAAGAAACCCTTTGGAGCGCACGTTGTAGATTTTTAGAATTGCAATCTTTTGTAGATTAAAACAATTTCCAGATGATCATCTGAACTGACAATAGTGCTTAGAGGTAACAAATTTTTAACCAAAATCTACCGCTGGTTTTGACTCGGCGGGCGCATTGTGATGAGGAAAAACGCTTGTTTGAAAATACACGTATTCATGACAAGCAAATCGAGGTGGCTCTTTGAAGTCACAAATACATCGACATTCAATTTTTCAGCAATTCGCTTTTGAATACTAGGGCGTTATTTGCATGTTTTGAAATGTGAATGCTAATCATTGGACTCTTTTGAATCCCCCCCCCTTTTTTGTTCCTGCTTTCTGTTTTTAAATATAACGGCATGAATTTAAGGAAGATAAACATGTTGTCCTTGTTGCCAACAATGATGCAGCTAATCACTGATGTGACAAACTGTCACTCTTTGTAAAGGGAAACCAGTGACGCTCTGAAGAAAGGCCGGTTCCATCCCACGTAAACAAGCTGGCTTTTCTTCTCATAGGACGGTCCTAATTCACCATAGCAATCCTTAACAGACAGCCATATTCATTTGGATAATAAAACTTCTTACTTGCATAAGCTATGAAACATCCATCGCGCACTGGGAAGCTGAACGCGGGACATATAGAAGATTATTTATTACTTTTCTGGTGACTTTCCTAAGGGAAATCTCCGAGGAGGCTTCTATGGAGTATTATGATGTAGCCAGCCAACCCGACACCCGGAGGGAGATACAGAGGAACCTTGACATAACCTATTTTTAACCATGCCTCTGGCCATTCTGAATTCAAGTTTAGAGGTGAACATGTCAGGTAGTACGTGGAACAAAGCCGACGACACATTGTATTCATCATAATTCTGTCCTGGTACATTTTATTTTTTCCCCAACGTTTGTGATTTAAAATCCCATGACATTCCTTCAAGGTGAAATTCTACCAGAATTTTCAACAAGATTAGTTTGTTTCAAGCCAAAATAAATATTATTCGGGTTCAGAGAAACTTCAAGAAGGCACCAGTAAATGTGATGAAGTTCATGTAGATTCATGACAACAGTCTGCACTTAGCTAAAGTACCTATACTTTTTAAAAAATCAATGGAATAATTCAACTGCTTTAGTGATTAGCCATACATTACATAGGCAGCATTAAAAATTGAGTCCTCTCCCAACGCCAGTCTGCGAAAGCATTGTTCTTTAAGTGTATGTGAATATCATAATTATTTTATGATTCCATCTTTAGTTCTTTCCAATATAGTAAATTCAATTGACCATGAAATGAAATTTCATAGTCAAAATGCCTCCTTTACACTTTTTTATAGCAGCAATAACAGTTTTATAGCTTTAAGGCAAGGTAATTCATCAGATGTTTAATTTAAAGGCAGATTCTTATATTATTAATAAATATTTACCAATTTAATGAAGTACACATTTTAGCATACATTATATGGTCTTTTAACTAGTTCTGCAGCTTAAATGAGCCTCTCCGAGCACCTATGAAAAATGGCCAACCCTGGCACACTCCCTTGGCGAGTAAATACACCCTTTTTATTTTCAGACACAACATGGCAAGCCCGGCTCCAGAAGAACGGAGGAGCAGAGTCCTCTGTCCCAGTGTCAAAGGGATAAAAACGTAAGAACGTCCACAGGAAACCGTCATTTGTGCTGTTGAGTAACGTTTATGAATACTTCATCACCATTTCCTGACTGTTCACCGCAGTCTGTTCTCACAGAAAAAGTAAAAATAAAAACCCTGATGTTCAGCTCAAAACACAAAAGATCACAAGCAAGGAAAATGATGTTGCCACAATCCTATTTGGGAACATAATCTTATATTTCCGAGAGCACATTGATTCTTTGCACCGCTAATCCCCTACGTAGTTTCCAATCATATATTGTTATCTGGGGAATTAACGATGAGACCAATAAGCATCCCTGACATGGTCCTGACGTGTAAAGAAACATGTAAACAAGCACAGGATTGGTTTGGTGGTGGTGGTTGTTGTTATACCAACATATCTGTTTCATCTTATCAGGGTTTGGTTTTTGTTTTTTTTTTAAAGCACGATAAACTATTAATCTTGTTTTAAAAATGTCTGCTGAGTGCCTCACCTAGACAGACACAATGAAAAATGTACTACGATGGAGAAAAACCAATTCCAGCAGAAGAGTTTAAAATCCTTAAGCAGATTTACTCTGGTGATTGCCGACTATAATTGCACGCTAAGAAAAATAGAACCCAAATTATTGCATTAGTAATCTTGCTTCTCTGGAGTGTCTTATTCAATGTTTATGACAATAAATAAGACAATTAGGTGCATTTCACGCAATAACCCCTTCTATATTTTCCTCTGCTGGTTAGAAGCAATTATTTTTCTCTCTTTGTGTGTATCACAGTTTGATATTTCATTTGAGGTAGGAGTAAATCACGGACCATGAACATTACGTTATAATCCAACAAATTCAAAAGACCTAGGTATTTCCTAGCCCTTTTGATAAGGGCTCCCGTTTCTAACATCTTGCTTGGGCAAACAAACGTTCAACTCTGGGTTAAACCAAAGGCAAGGGTAGATGGGCCACATCCAAACCAATGAATCAAACGTCTTAAAAATCATTTCAACTCAGCAGAACCTTGTTGGGTCATCCTCTCTCAGGTGACCACTGGCCAATCTCATATCCTCTTGGTCAGCACCTATATCTAAAGAGTAACAAACCACATGTCCACCAGTAGACCAGCAGGAGCATGGACCCGCAGGTCTATACCAGGATTAGTGTAAATGATACAAAAATACTTTGAAGCAATAAATGTGGTGCCTACCATATGCACCCCACTGCTGTGAAGCACGCCGTCTTGGTCCACGAGATTTCTTGAGATGGTGATGGAAGGGAGATCCAGGCTTTGAGGGGGAAACTGGGGCGTGAATTCATTTCCCTGGGAAGGCAACGGATCACTGAGGGCTTGAAAGGGGAGCAGGACATCCGGCATGCCCAGGGCGGGGTCGGACTCTGGAGGCGGTGTGATTGGCGGGATTTCAAACTCCTCATCTCCCAGGCTTGGCGTATGGAAGGTTTGCTAAAAGGAAATAAAATAGAGACATCTTCATATTCTGCTCCCGTATCTCACTCCTCCCTCGGAGGGAAAGAGACTGCCCATGAAAACACTGTGTATCTAGGCCAAATATTTATTCCTCAAATGAAAACATCTTAAACACAGATTTCCATATATAAAGTTTTGCTGATCATTCTGATTAAAGATTTAAGTCTCATTATCATATGGTTTTAATGGAGTATCAGTATTAACAGTTTTTTAATGCGCACTTAATTAGCAACATCTGTCTTTGTTGTTAGTTGGAGAACATAACAAATTGCCACTTTATTGATATGTTAGTGAAACAGCTCAAACCGCTGACACTACCCACACGCTCCATAAAACGCTGACAAGTTCGTGGGGCACGCACACACACAAGTTAATCCAGAAATGAACATTACACATGTTTACTTTCTGACGCAACATATAAAACAAGGAATATTAAGTGTGTGATTTGCTTTTTAGATTTCCTTATGGGCATATTATCAAGGACAACAAATTCTCCCATGGAAACTGGTACTCTTTGTAAATGCAACACTTCATATAAGAATTACCTTTGCTTATATAAAAAGGTGCCAGAGCTTTCATCTAAACTATAAGGAGGGTTATTTTCTTTCATATGAA
>NW_003852453.1:5208140-5216188 GCF_000181295.1 Otolemur garnettii
TTATATGGGGCCGGCGCCCTATCCCTTTGAGCCACAGACACTGCCCGCAGCTGAGATTCTTAAAGGCAATGTTTCAAACTAAGGCCTAGCGATGGAAATTAGGGCTGCAGAGATCAATCACATTAACCATCTTTCTTAAAATAGAACTTGGATTTTTTGGGAGGGGAGAGAGAGAGAGAGTATCAAGGTCTAGGATATATTTTTGGTGGCGTGAAGGGTTGGGAGACCACTCAGGTATTTTTTATCCCTCGCTCAGAGGGTCAAAGTTAGAGTTCATTTATTATTAATGGTATTTGAAAGAATGAACGGGTGTAAGATGGTCCGGGAGCTGTTATCAGTTAAGAGAAGTAATGAAGAGCTGAAAATCATCATTCTTCCAATTATCAATCATGATGTCACGGAACAACCACTTAAGAGAAATGAGACATGAACTCCAGAAAAGAAGAGCAACCACCACCACCACCACCACCACCGCCAGAAAATCCACTTCTTATGTACAGAACCTGTCAGATCTTATCTGCATCTCACCACAAAAAAAAAAGAGGTCACCAGCTATGGCAGTCTAGGACAACTGAACATCCAGAAATTCTCAGCAGATCCATACCCACGGAACACCGCAGCATAATAACACATTTGAAAGCTAGAATAAAATAGTGGGTTTTCTGACATACGCATTCTAATAATGACCCCCCAAAGATGTCAATTTCTAACTGTGGTGCCCTGAGTTCTCAAACACAAAGGGCTGAATTGGCCGCAAACGTGGCTGGCTAATGAACGTAACCCTATGGCTGCGTTCGCCGTTATCTTGGCACTAATGTGGTCTAGTAACAGATGCAACTGTAATTTGTGACTCATTTGCTCCCCCATTACTGCTTAATGAAATCTAACATATCACATTAACAATACGGATAAACGCTCATCCTTGATATGTGGCATTTGGCTGTTTTCATTACCACTGTAATTAACACTTGAAATATTATTTCAATAAATATTTAAAGTACTTTAAAAATGGTCAGGGTAATCATGACACAGACAGAAGACATAAAGCAAATGTGTGAATTTCAAACTCTGAATATCCCAGTCCCTATGGCCGTATCTACAGGGCCATATCTACGTGCAGGGAATTGGTTTCAGGCACAATTTAGACTTTACAACATGCAAACCTAAACTCTTCCTGAATGAGTTTGCACTCATTAAAATGTTAAAAAAACAGATAAATTTACTTTTAATGCAATGATTGGGAAATTAGGCACATGCTATAATGCAGCATTAACATTTACTTGGGCTTTATTTTTTGTTCAAGAAAAGATCTGCAGAGAAATCATTATACAAGATTACCTCTTACACGCGAACATAAACCACATCTTACGCGAGGCAGTCACAATTGGGAAGGTTTTCATTTTTATTTTTGTTAAGGACTAGAGAGATGTCTTATACATAATATGTCCCTATGGTATGATTTTAAAAAAATTAATTTTACATTAGAATTTACTGTATTGCTATATCCTAACCTAATAAAACAATGCAATAAAATCATACTATATAATCAAGAAAATGCTAAAATTTTAAACTACTTTAAAAAGAGGTAACCCATTAAATATAAAGTTAAGCATTCCTTAGAGAAAAGAGGGACTTCAAACACTGGATAGCTGAGATGATAAAAATAACCACATATGGCATCAACAGAAAAGGGACACAGACTTTTGTAACCATGCCATACGACCAGTATCAGGCTCATCACTTAGAGTTTATGGGATTATTTTTTACAGATATTGACTTTTCCGTGTTTACCTTGAACTTGTTAAAGTAGTCTGTACATGGTTAAATACCATCTGTACTGAAATGTTCAAAACATTTGTTCCTTTTGATAAAAATGCAAATCTGGAGAACTGTTGTATCAACATATAACAGCCAATGTCTGACACGGTGAATTATCACAGCTGGAATTAAATTGTCTCTGAACAGCTGCTGGCAGTAGAGCTTTCATCAATGTTTGATTCAAATGTAGGGGAAAAAAAAATCGTACAGAATGAAACATCATGTTATCCTTACAGATGGGGTTTGTGTTCATTATCACAAACAACAAAGCACCCAGAGCCAAACAGTATTCCCTTATCTGAGCTGTCTTCCTGCTTAGAGAGATGATGGTCACTATAAAACTGAGGAATCCAGGAATACCCTGAATTCCTGACTCCCCACTCCTTCTAATAATTTCTCAAAGCTAATTTCTTTCCTATCACTTGCTTTCCCTTTACCAAGATCACTTACGAAGCCATTATTATTTTCATTCTCTGGGGTCAAGCTAGTTCAGTTTCCTATATTTGAATGTATATGGAAAATGAAGACTTTTTATTACTTGGACCCACCAGAGAAAAAATGTTCCATTTGGGCTAATTTCCCTTCTATTTGTTCTCGTATTGAAATCTTAAGTCTCACACCGTCTACCGTTTTTAGGAAACCACCGTCTTAATCTAATACCTCCTCAAGATGGAGGTTTTTCTGGATGGCAGACCAACAGGACCAGATGACAGTCCTAAGTCTGTCACAGCAAATGCAGTGACGCTGGTGACAAGGAGTCGTTTGTTCCACCTGCACTGGAATAAAGAGAAGACAGACCCAGAGCCCAACATGGCGCTGTGCTTGGATTCCGTCACCCCGTTTCCCAGCTGCAGCTGTGTCGTGGAGCAAGCCCACTGATTCATTCATTCATTCATTCAATAAATATTTACTGAGCATCCACCACTGGGACTAGGCCTGGGGGTGTCTAACAATAAAGCCCTCATTTCACATCACTCCACTGAGAAACTCTAACCTTGTTCCGTCACATACATTCCCAAACCATGGCAACTTCACAAACTCATCCCTAAAGACAGGTGAAGTTAAAATACCTTCAAAGTCGCTTCTAGCCTAGCTTCCAAAGTGACCCCTTATCTGCTTAGATATCAGTACAGTCTGCGAGTTATCTCTTAACACACCCTCTGACATATTTATTTTTGTCCATCCATCTGTTTTTTTCCATCAAGAGATTTGTACGAAGTGGTTAACGTTAGTCCCAGCCTATGGACCAGAGGTAAAGGCTTGCCAGGTTACTTTCTTTTCCAATAGGCTTTTCTCATTTCGCCTCCAAAGTCGTCACCTTGTACCACATTAGAGAGAGAGAGAGAGAAATTCAATACTTTGCTTTTCCCTCCAAGCCCATTCTATTATCTAAGCAATGCACAAAACATGAGCAGACACATTAGGACAGACACCCACCTCGCTGGCAGCAAAGAAGGCGTTGTTTGCCTCGGCCATATTCATGTAGTTGTTATTATTTCCAAACTGAAAGAAAACAGATTGTTTTATGTCAATACGAGGCACGATAAAGAATTCGGGCTGTGATTTGGAAACTCTGGCGTTTCAAGATGAAAAGGGGAGGAGGGTCTCACTCAGACCAAATGCAAAATCTGTCCGGGGTTTCAAAGCACCAGGCCAGACTGTCGTGGCAAATTCAGCTCAGAGTTAAGATAACTGGATAATTTCTAGAAAAGAGTTTGGTTTCTCATCAAGACCAGCAGTGAAGGAAGAGGATTACTAACATTAGGCCCACTGGGCACAAGTGTGTGTTGAGCTGGCATTTGTCAGAGGTCAGAAGGAAAAGCATTTCTAAGAAAACCACCTTGACACATTTCAAAGCAGGCTGGCATTTTATAGCTTACTTTTCAAGAACAGATGTCACAAGTGCAGGGAGGTTAAAATGTGAATTAAAGGGAACGAAATTCAATTCCCAGGACTCAAATGGTATTTTCTAGTGAATGGGGTGTGGCATGAATATAAATAAATAATAAGACTAAAGAATATTTTTTAAAAATCTCCAAACAGAGCTTAGCGCGGTATCTATATCCATCAGAGCTGCTGAAAACAGTGATATTTAATCTCTCAGTGTAACGTTAAGTGCAAAGAGGTTTAAAAAATAAGCGAGATCCTATGAACACAGCAATTTTTATTTCATTCCCTAACACAATAGCCCATTCATAGCATCACAAATAAGGCTGTATCAGCATTTCAGACATAAGCTCTTTACTTCTAGGGACCTGTTATCAAAATGTAAAACTTGGACTTGGGCAGAAATGTATTTTCAGGTTCAAATGGTCTAACTCGGCACGTTTTGTTGCTTTAAACACTCTGTTATCAGTCCGGCAATATGGAAAGGTCCTGTGAGCATAATTATCTAAGAGCCACATTATTTTCGTGATTTTTAAACGGTGAAAGAATGTCCTTTTTATACAATGTATTATTTCCCTTCCTTTGATGCATCAAATAAAACATAGCTTTGGTCGCCAAAGGGTGAGGTGTATAGATCTGTTTTCTAACATAAATAAATCTGGTAATTATTTAAAGTGCAAGGTTCACTTTCCCCAAGGAGAGAGAGAGGGATGGATGGACAGATACGGAGAAACAGGTAGGTACTTAGATACGCAGATACATTGGTAAGTATAGAGAATAAACAGAATTTATATATAGATGCACAGATATGGAAGACTCACATAATCCTCCTCTCAATAACCCAACAAAACACTTGTTTCCAGGGGGCTCTCAACCCTGACTCTGGATCTGGAGGACTCACCGCACAGATTGACGTGCTACATTTTATCATGCCAGGGATCCAAGAACTAAGCAGGATTTATATGAAAGACTCTAATGGTTCCAGAGCACTGTTACTGTCTACAAAAGCACAGTTCCACTATGGAAAACACACACACACACACTGTGTGCCACCAGAAAAGCTCTGTGAACACTCAGATCCCTGGAGTAAGTATCTTTAAAAGGATTTCTGAAAGATGTATTTGTTAGCTCTTAAGACCTTTATATGGCTCGGCGCCTGTAGCTCAAGTGGCTAGGGTGCTAGCCACATACACGGGAGCTGGAGGGTTCAAACCCAGCCCAGGCCTGCCAAACAACAATGATAACCCCAACCAAAAAATAGCCGGGCATTGTGGTGGGCGCCTGTAGTTCCAGCTACTCGGGAGGCTGAGGCAAGAGAATCACTTACGCCCAGGAGTTGACGTTGCTGTGAGCTGTGATGCCACAGCACTCTACCCAGGGTGACATAGTGAAACTCTGTCTCAAAAAAAGAAAGACCTTTATCTGGTTTCTTTGAAGACATGTGATATGCAAAACGCATGTGTGTTTTGTGCCTATGAAAACACACACACACATATTTTCGCCATTTTTCTATAATGTTAAACATAGGCAACTTTGTCATGAAATGCTTGACGTATTAATGATGCTAGAATTAAAATCTCATGCCTCCCATCAAAAGTTCTTTTTGGATATTTATAAGAACCCGGGCTGCCAGTGGGTATCACCCATGGGCCAATCCTGGCCCCTCAAACCGCCTAACAGTCTGTATCACAACTTTAATGTTATTTAAATGTAGGTTTTGTCAGGGAATTAGAAAACCATTTAAAGCAAACAGCTTATTATCAGAGAGTATTTTTTTTTACGATTAAACTCACTTATTATCTAATAGCACCTAAAACAACAAAGAAAAATAAAATGGCTATTAAACTAAGGGCCTAAACAATTCAAAAAACAAATTAAGCTTAGAGTGAAATAAGAACTGGGTTAGAAATCCTCCTCTGAACAGTTAGTATGCGAATGTAATTACTGAAGAAACTACAGCTAATCAGCTGTGAATTGTATCCATTAATTAGTATTTGCCCTGGAGAAATGAGAAAAATCAGTAACAACATTGGCACCACCGCCGAGCGCTGATGAAGGCGAGAGCCGACCGGCGTTTAGTCAAGCAGGTGGCTCCAGCGGTCCACGTAATTTGAAAAGCTCTCACCTGAAGTACAGAGCTGGCATTATAAAGCCCCTCTTGCATATCTTTTGTATCTGTATAAGGCCTTAATTAATGGCTTTTAATTTGGAAACACTTGCCCATCGGGCGGGTACAGTTATAAATCATTTCCAAAACAGAAGTAAAGGTTTCTATTCTGTTTGGGATAAAATATTCCCTCAAAAGTGGCTTTACATATAGACTTGTTGCTGTCAATTGTCATTCTTCTGCACAGGTGCCTGGAACTCTGGTTCAGTGTGGTAAAGTAATCGGATAAAATACAGGACACCCAGATACATCTGACTTTTAAATGACCAGCAAATTTTTTTTTTAAGACAAGAGTCTCGCTCTGTTGCTCAGGCTAGAGTGTGAAGGGGTGATAGCAGCTGAAAGCAACCTCAAACTCCTGGGCTCAAGTGATCCTCCTGCCTCAGCCCCCTCCTGAGTAGCTGAGACTACGGGGGCACATCACCAATGCCCAGCAATTTTTTTTCTATTTTTTTGCAGAGGGGGGTCTCACTCTTACTCAGGCTGGTCTCAAATTCCTAGCCTCCAGTGATCCTCCTACCTCGGCCTCCCAGAGGATTAGAAGTGCAGGTGTAAGCTACCACACCCTTCCAAACTTATTTCTTAGTATAATTAGAACCAGACCTTACTGGGGACATACTTATGCCTAAGGTATATTTGTTATTTATCTGAGCTTCAAACGTAATTGGGTGCTGTATATTTTTATTTGCTAAACCAGGCCACCCCGCTGTGATAGTTAAGCAGATCAGAATGAGAGATGTTACTTTGCATTTGATTAGCTTATCTCCTTACTTTATCTTATAATGTGGCCTAGGAATCCTGCTCATTTGTTGTAAGAATAGATCCGATTCTGAGAGAAAAAGTGCCCCTTTGGGGCAGATCTCTAATATAATGACCTCAGGACAATTAAATTTAAGTGAATTGTATACAATTAAATTTACTCTATGCTCTAAGAGACGGTGACATCGGTAAACACATTACATTATAAAAACCGTCTAGGTCCATGGGGAAAAGTCCTTAGCTGTGTTCACTACGGTCTCCGCCATGAAGTAACAGTGCCTGGCTGGAGTACTGGAAACACTCTGGTATTTGTTGAAGGGAAGAAAGGAAAAAGGTTAATGACTTTGAACTTACGTGCCCCCTAATCACGCATCCTAACTGGAGTCATTTACCACTTACTTTTTTGTGATAATGAGCATTTAATCCAGTGAAGCCCTCTACATCCTTTATTTCATTTCATTTTCCTAAGTGAGACTAAACATATTTTCCTAACTACCAGTAAGATAAATATAATTTTGGCCAGGCATGGTGGCTTACACCTGTATCCTGGAACTCTGAGAGGCCAAGGCAGGTGGATCGCTTGAGCTCAAGAGTTCGAGACCAGCCTGAGCAAGAGTGAGATCCCCCTTCCCCTCCCTGCCCCCATCTCCACTAAAAACAGAAATATTAGCCAGCTGTTGTGGCCGTCTCCTACCGTCCCAGCTACTTGGGAGGCTGAAGCAAGAAGACCTCTTGAGCCTAAAAGTTTAAGGTTGCTGTGAGCTATGATGCTGTGGCACTCTACAGAGTGAGACTCGGTCTTAAAAATATATACATAAAAATACAGTTTTATCCCTATTTTATAGATGAACAGACTGAGGCTTCTAGGCGGTCAAGTAATTTGCCCAGGATCACGGACTGAGTGCTAGATGTCTGGCATCCCGCCTACCTCATAATCACTTATATTGCAACATGCACAAAACCTTGACTCTTCCCGCCACTCGGTGATCAATTCAACATCAACTCTGTTATCTACTTTACTCAGAGCAAGAATTTCCCAGAGAGTATTTCAAGGTACCTGAATCTAGTACAATGCTCCTCCAGAAATGGTCCCCAACCCCACACATCTGGGGAAACCTGCCTTGTCTGTGATGAGTCACAATGCCTGCAACAACGTTAAAGACTCTGAGAAGTTCTGCAGTTCACCCATTCGGCAAGGATTCATGTTCCTGCCCCGTGCGAGGCACTGGAGATAAAATGGAAAGATGACAAGGTCCCTACTGGGGAGCAGCTTACATTTTTCTTTAAGTGGGAGACACTTAACTCCCTCTCCCCCCTCTCCAAAAAAAAGCAATGGGCCACTTCCTATTGTCTCTACTACAACACCCTGTGGGAACACACTTAGGAAAACTTTCTTCTAAGCCCTTTATTAACAATA
>NW_003852453.1:5216460-5218474 GCF_000181295.1 Otolemur garnettii
GAGACTCTGTTTTCAAATAAATAAATAAACAAACTAATACATCAATTTTATACCATGGTAAATTTATGCATTTTATGAAGTAACTTAATAAGAATTTCTAAATTGTTCGCTCTAAGTCACCTTAATTTGGCCTATCTCCAAACTTTCTAGACTGAAAGTTCAAATTTTCTAAACCCCACTGATCTTTCAAACTTTCTAGGACCCCACGGATGGGCTCCTTCAAAGACCCCCGAATTGACCACATAAGGGATCTTTATGCAACTTCAAAAGTCACAAGGAAATAATCCAAATAAACCAAATGAACATCTGGAGTGGTTAATTACTCTGAAGGCACATAGAAACATCATGTAAGAACTCAACCAATCCCAACAGTTTTAAAGAGCACGTGGATGGGGAAGTGGTCACTGCACGGCCAGGGCGTTTGGCATTTGTGAAATGCACGGGTGGTGACAGGTCCTCTCCACTTAGGAGAGGCTCTTATAATAAAGGTGATCCCCAAAGATCCAGTCTCTAAAGATGTCGTTATAAAGCAGAACTAAATGGCTCCGCATGTCAAACTTCTGCATCTTAATAATTCCATAAAAGAACATCTTCATTGTCCTTGTAAGTAGTTTTGCTTTTTTTGCTTCTTGATGAGTAATTACGGCCTGGGCAAATACAATTTATGAAGGACATCAATTAAAAAGGAGCACGGCCGGATTTTTTTAGAAATGTATTCAAGACCATCGTGTCCACGGCCTGTCTGACCATGTGAAGTGCCAGAGTAAATTAATGCAGATCGTGAAGTCTGGCTGGCCCGGCAAAGGGCTCGGAAGAAAACTAGAGCAGCCGGGGACAAAAACCCGTCTGTAATCACAAGACGAACCTTCCGCTTGCTGAGTCCACACAACTTCATTTTCCCTGAAATTATTTTGACACCATGTGAAGAACTGTATAGGCGTCTCCTAAAGGAGTAATAACTACAGGGTCCCAAACAGCCAAACGGCACAAATTTACTCCTACAAATAAAAAGATAAAAAAGGATAATCCTTCAAATTCCCTTTTCTTTTTTTCCCGTTAGATTTGTTAGCAGGCGCCGTGCAACCTGATGGCTCACTAAGGACACCTGTCAAGCTGCTCACAGAGATCCACTGTGCCATTACGGACGGGGGTGCCGGGAACACTGAAAAGGCCGCTCACTTCCAAAGCCTCCCAGGACTCCCTGAAAGAGAACTTCGGAGGGATCATCGAGTTCCAACCACTTCCAGCAGTGGTCATCTGTGTCACGATAATAAAGCCCAAAGGAGTGAAAATGAGCTGAGAGCAAATGATAAGAACAGGGTGGCGATCCTGGGTGGGTCTGGAGCACCCCGTTAGAGACCAAGAATGACTTCATGAGTAAAGACAGTGTGTATCAAAGGGCAGGGGTCAACAGTAGTCTGGAAACAGCAGACTGTAAACAATGGGCTCGGGTGGTGCCTGTAGCTCAAAGGGGTAAGGCGCCGGCCCCATATGCTGGAGGTGGTGGGTTCAAATCCAGCCCCAGCCAAAAAACTGAAAAAAAAAAAAAAAGTTAATTAAGATACTGAAGACAGGGTGGCACCTGTGGCTCAAGGAGTAGGGCGCCAGCCGCATATACCGGAGGTGGTGGGTTCAAACCCGACCCTGGCCGAAAAACAAACAAACAAACAAAAAAAAAACAATGGGCTCCAAGGTGTAATTCTGGAATATAGGTAATTTATATATATACACACACACACACACAATTCTGCTAATGATGTATGTGCAATTATGTGTTACTCTTTCTCTATGTAGAATTCTACATATAGAATTCCACGCACACATGTGTAATTCATGCCGCCCCACGTTCTACAAGCTCCTAGATGACCATCTCCTGAGCCCCAGACACAGCATCCAGCCATCTACAGGACGTCCGTGTGGGAATCAGGAGGCATCACAAACAGTCTTTCCCATTCCTTTGGTGGGAAGGCACTCATTTCCATGATTAAAGTGAAAAATACTCTTGAAGCTCCTC
>NW_003852453.1:5219097-5220033 GCF_000181295.1 Otolemur garnettii
GATGTCCCAGTTCCTACTTCTTACTATTAGTAGACAGACGTGTAGTAGGGGTTCAGTCAAGCCCACATCCATTCCTGGAGGTGAAACGATGGTACTCAGAATTGCTCTCCAGCCCCAGTCAGGGGCGAAGGCTAAACTTACCTGCTGCCCTCTGAAGGTTTGCTAAAAAAATCAACTCACAAAAGGCAGATTAATTGGAGAAAAGGCATACCCGTTACCGGATCACAGTTCTACATGACATGGGAGCCTTCAGAATGAAGACTTGAGCCCCCTACTCCCCAGGGGATGCAGCAGCTTTCCTGCTTACCCTTTCTGTGGTTACAGAAAGAGTGGGGGCTTGGACCTGGCTAATCAGGTTACAGAGAGGGCAGAGGAGGAATTCTGTTGAGGGGGGTTCTGTGGAGGGAAATTTGACCTTGGACAAGGCCCGCTGGGCCTGCAAAGCTGATAATGGTTTGTGACTAATATTTGTTTAGGTTTGTTGACAGACGTTAGTCTTCCTTTCTGTGATATGGGCTCAGTTAATGAAAACTCCAGGAAGGGCCCGGAAGTTAACCATTTATGTCTCTGGTAGGGCGGGATATTAGGCCAATAAGGGAACTTTGGAGAACAACTTTATCCTTTTGGGGGAGAGACGAGAGACTCCTCAGAGAGAAATTAGGCTTTTTCTTCCATTCAACAACTGGTACAACACGCTACGTTTGGGGGCATCGGCTTCTGAGCCCCGACATGCATCAAGACACAGGATATGCCCTTGAAATTGAAGTGCACAAAGGAAGCCCAGGAGGTGCCAGCCCTGGTCCCTCCCCAGAGCACATCTGTGGAGAAAAGTGGTGACGGGAAGACTTACATACTCTATGAAAGTAATTAAATCCTAGAGATACCTAGCTAGAAAAACGCTTTATTCTAGACAATGCACTAACCTTTTAAAAGAAA
>NW_003852453.1:5220053-5229671 GCF_000181295.1 Otolemur garnettii
TATGATGAACCCAGACTCCAGCCTGCAGGGAAACGCTGGGAGAAGGGAACCAGCAGTCTGAGGTCTCCGGAGCAAGGATCCGAGTGTTAAATCTGACAGCAGATTGACTGCAATCTAGACTTTACCTTATAAATGTGAATGATGTAACCTCATTCTATGTACCCTCAAATTAATCCAAAATAAAAAAAATGATAAAATAAAATAAAACGTTTTTTAAAAACTACAGCCTAGGTCAGGATTTCTCAAAGTGTTATGCCAGGGACCACGGAATAACCAGGGGCCTCCTCAAAATGCAAATTACCTGATCCCCACCCTGGATTTACCATCTCAGCATCTCTAGGCAGTGGGACTCTAATCTCCGCATTTTTAACCAGCTTCTAAGGAACAGTAAAAGCACACTCGTATTTGAGAACTAATAGCCCAGCTCATTTTAGACTCAGGGGGTGAACATTTCTTTTTTAAAGTAAACTTTTCCACACGTCGTATGGGAATGCTGATGGAGCGCAAGCTGTCTCGTCTACACCAATCAAGGCTCCACTCACGTATTTACAATCTCTTCTCACCTTCCTTGCTTGCAGGAAAACGCAAACATTTGGGGGGTGGCGACCCCCCCCCTTACCCTTGTCACCAGGAGAAAAAGATGGGAACGTGTGAGATGGAGTGGAGCAGGAAAGACAAATTCCACTGTTGGTTCTCTCAGCAAGTTCTGTGGACCCACACGAGTGACAACAATACCTAACCATATGGACTCGACTCAAACACGGAGGCCTTTGGATTTCCATGATCTGGACACATTTGAGTCTGTGAATCGCAGAACCATCTGGACGAGTTAAAAGCGACAAGGGGGAAAAAAACCCTCTCTAACCCAACTGCACCGGTTTAACATCCTAAAAACAAATATGAGTAGAAAGAGGATACTAAGGGTTCAGAATCAAGTTCTTATTTTTTGGTTTTGTTTCTCATTTTTAAGCAAAAATGAAGTCGTCTTTGGGATTGGCCCAATACCCAGTTATCACCAGTATTCAAGAGAATGGGAAAAGAAGGGCTCTGGTTGTCCTTAAACAGACACCAACAAAAATATGCCAGTGGTAACACATCCCTCCCTCTGCCTGCCAAAACCTTACCAACTCTTAACTGAATCCCTACTGGATGTTAATTCATAGGATGTATGTGGGGACTATAGATGTACAGAAACAGAAGATTCAAGTGTTGATTTTAAGGGACAACTTAGTTGGGGACGATGAGGGAAAAAAAAAAAAGATCAGGCCAGGCATGATGGCTCACACCTGTAATGCCAGCACCCAGGGAGGCCGAGGCAGGTGGATTGCCTGAGCTCAGGAGTTCCAGACATGTCTGAGCTAGAGCGAGACCCAATCTCTAAAAATAGCTGGGCATGGTGAGAGGTGCCTATAGTCCCAGCTGCTCGGGAGGCTGAGGCAAGAGGATCACTTGAGCCCAAGAGTTTGAGGTTGCTGTGAGCTGTGATGCCACGGCACTCTACCAAGGGTGACAACATGAGACTGTCTCAAAAAAAAAAGGTATCAAACTAAGGGCCAAGTTGCTGGCAAAGAGCAAGTTCAAGAGAAGGGCCACAGAAGAATGGCTTCTCAGAGGACCAAGCCTCGAACCAAGAAAGGTGGCAGAGGAGACTTCAGCCAAGAGCAGGGAGTGGGTGAAACGCAGACTTCACTGTGCCCAAGCTCCGTTCAGAGACCAAAGCAGAGAGCATCCGCCCGCAGGAGGGGGAGGCAAGCTGGGAGAGACGGCAGGTAGCCAGGCTCTGGTGGGCCTTGAAGGCCAACCTGAATATTTCAGAACGTATTAAAATAGGGATGTCCAGGAAGGAGTTTGTTAGAGGGAGGGGGCGCAGAGAGAGAGGTAAAAAAAAAAACCCAGGCTCGAGCACAGAAATCATCAGAGACGTACAAGGTCAGCATTGAGAAAGACTGGGGCCAGGAGCCTAGTGAGAAACAGGTCAAGGCTGGCAGGAGTCTGCCAGAGTCTGGGGCGGGCAGAGGCCACAGCAGGAAGAAGGAAACTCGAGGTGCCCCTCACCCCGAGTCAGACCAGCTGGCTGCAACTTCCAGTCCCACCAGCACCGCAGCCGTGGGATGGCAGGCAAGCTGCCCTGCCTGTCTTAAGAACAAGTTCAAATCCCAGCTGAGCTCCTTGCTGGCTGTGTCACCCTGCAGAACTGTTGGCCTCCATGTGCTTCACTTTCTCCATATAGAACACGGGGATAATATGTTCTTAGATTCACCTCCTCATGGAGGTTTTGAGGATTAAATGGGTTAGCACATAGAAAGCCACTTTTTCTTTCTGTACTAATGGCCCAGGTGACATTTCAATGAGTCACACAGAAACCAAAACAGACCAAGTATATCTGCTTTACAAACTGCTCTGGTTTAAATGGCTGTGCTAGAGAGTTTTACTACTAAAAAAACTCCAGTGGCTTCTCAAAGATACTTAAAAGGCCAACTCCCTGGCCCAAGCACAGCCTCCTTCTCCAAATTCCCTGCTAAGAGGGCTGCTCCCGCGGCTCAGCTCCAGGCCCACGGCACTGGCTGCCCCTCGGTGCCCTACACCTGCTGTTCTGTGTGGCTGAACCACTCCCTCCACCAGCCTGGCTTTCTGTGGGATTCTACTCACTATCCTCTCGGCAGCAAGTCCTCCCAGACACCTCCGCTAACAGGACCTGCACTCCTCAGTCTAGGCCCCGTCCCCTCCTTTATATCTCACTGAATATAAACTCACTGATCACTGACAGACTCACTGCATTAACTTGTCTGTTTACTGAAGATCTCCACACGAGAACGGACAGTCCATTTGTCTAGTTCAGCTGTGTCCTCTGTCTGACCCATGGCAGGTGCTCCGTATGTACCTAGAGAATGCAGAAGTGAGGGGGCCCAGAGAGATCCAAGCCCGAATCCCAGCTACCACCAATGAGCCCGAGTGTCATCAGGTTAAGTTGCTTCATGTTCACCAACCTGACCTTCTGTCTCCTCATCTCTGAGGAAGAAGGGACATGGCTTATGGGACTGTGCTGCAGAAGGAGGATGAGACGATACAAACCCCCCAGCAAAGGGTCTCATGTGAAAGAGGCACTGGATAAATGTCAGAAAGTTGAGACTGAGAAGCCTGGGAAGACAGGAATTCAATAAACGGGTCATTAAACAAATCATGTATTATTTATTAAGTACCTATTATATAAAAGCCACAATAGTAGATACTGATTTTTAAAATGTGAATAAGACCTACCTAAGAAGAGTTCTAATGGAAAGAAGAACTAGATAGGAACCCACATGACAGGTGCTATAGGAAGGATGGATGCAAAGTGCTCTCCCTGGAAAGTCAGCAGAAGGTTTCAAACAAGAGGGGTCATTTGAGTGGGGTCTTGCAGGATATGTAGGAGTTTGCCATAAAACAAAAGCACTCTGGCAGAGAAAACTACTTGGGCAGAGACCTAATGTCATGAAAGTGGGGCTGGCAGATGGAGAAATGGGAATGCATCATTCTAAGAATAGAAGACAGAGGGAAGGCTGATGCAGGAACCCACAAGTATAGACTGTGCTTTGGGGGGGGGGGCATGGCTTGACGTGGTGGTAGAAAGACTGAACACAAAGGAGAAGGGAGACCAGCCCATGATAGCAGGAAACAAAGATTCAGACTGTAATTTCCAGGTGTCTACTCTTTGTATCTTTTACTATATTTAGCAAACTGGTTGGTATCCCCTATAAAATAACAGCAATTTACAAATGAGATATAACAGCTGGAGCTGTCACGTCAGTCCAGATGGAAGAAAAAGTTGACTATTGTCTTTGATATCACTAGATGAAATGGAAAGAACTCTCTATGGCCCAAAAGATAGGTCAGTAACATGCAAATTTCCATTACTAGCAGGACATTCCTTGGTTTTACAAAGGGCTGTGACTCCATGCATGATAAATGCTACTGGGAGGAATACCAACTTAGCTCTTAATCTGCTGTGGACACTTTAGTGAAAATTAGTTTATAATAAGTACTTCCACTGATGTTCATAGCAGGTATCCTCTTCAAGGATGCTGAAGGCCGGGCAAGGTGGCTCACACTGTAACCCCGGAACTCTGGGAGACCAAGGTGGGTGGATGGCCTGAGCTCAGGAGTTTGAGACCAGCCTGAACAAGAGTGAGACCCTATCTCTAAAAATAGCCAGGCATTCCAGAGGGTGCCTCTAGTCCCTGCTACAGGCAAGAGAATTGCTTGAGCCCAGGAGTTTGAGGTTGCTGTGAGCTGTGATGCCACAGCACTCTACCCGGGATGACAAAGTGAGACTCTGTCTCAAAAAACAAAAAAAAAAGATAAAATGGAAAAGAAAAGGGATGCTCAAAAAATAACGCCTGGGATAAATAAGCCTCCCCTGGCACCACTTTCCCCACACCCGGGCAGACGGCCTTCTCTTTCTCCAAGCTCCAAGGTAACCGGTGCGTCACTCTACAAGGTGTCAAAATGGTCTATTTTGGTGTCTGTGTCCCTCCTCAACTCCATGGGCGCAGAGGCTGTGCCTTGTTGGCCATTGCAACACCAGGGCCTAGCACACAGTCAGTACTCAGATCTTAACGCAGTGGCGTCGGGATCAACCTCAGGGGTACGCGGCGGCTTCAGTGCGGTTAAAGACACATACCACTAAGCCACCTTTCCTGTGCACAGGGCTCAGTCCACATCAAATTCAGGGGACCCACTGCTATGACGGTTTGCCAAAGCACTGTCAAACCTTAAAACAAAATAGAAATAAAAAGTCACGAGATCAAAAATAAAAATCTGAGTTATTTTCCTTGTACTACCAGATTGCGTAGTTCCTGCTGCAATCAAATGACGGACGGACGGACCTCAGAGACCTTCTGTGGAAAGCAAACTTCCAGGCCTCTAACGACACGGCGCATTCACACCCAACACCCTTCCTTACTCAGCCTCCCGGGCATTACTTCTTTACCAATCATGAGACTTCCAGCGTAAAAAAAGGAACAACAAATTAAGTAAAATGTTCCTCAGTGTTCTTAAAGGAAAACTTGTTAACTAATTACAAAACCTCTTTAGCTCATAAACCAAATTCTACTAACCAATGGTAAAAACACACATTCTCTTACTTCAATCAATCCCTCTAATTATGATTTAGGATGAACTCCATTCAAAACATCAATGACTTTCTATGTTGTCTTCCATTCCTTCAGCTGCAAAGTATAAAACTTAATGCTCTCGAACCACAGCATATTAGTGCCAAAATCTAATATGCTAATATGTAGATGCATAAAAAGTCACGTACTGGGTCATAAGTCTGAGGCTTACAGATCAGGGATTCTCTACTGGGGGCATTCCCCCCACCCCAGGGGACATTTAATGATCTCCAGAGAGAGTTTTTATGGACATGACTTCTGGCATCCAGTGGGTAAGGCCAGAATGCTGTTTAACATACAGGAATCCAGGGCGGCGCCTGTGGCTTAAAGGAGTAGGGCTCTAGCCCCATATACCAGGGATGGTGGGTTCAAACCCGGCCCCGGCCAAAAAAAAAAAAAAACATACAGGGCAGCCTCCACAAAGAATTGTACTGCCCAAAATGTCGACGGGAGCTTAGCACCTATAGCTCAAGCGGCTAGGGCGCCAGCCACAGACACCAGAGCTGGCGGGTTCAAATCCAGCCCGGGCCTGCCAAACAACGACAACTACAACCAAAAACTGGCCGGGCATTATGGGCTGGCACCTGTAGTCCCAGCTACTTGGGAGGCTGAGGCAAGAGAATTGCCTAACCCAGGAGTTGGGGGTTACTGTGAGCTGTGATGCCACCGCACTATACCCAGGACAACAGCTCAAGGCTCTGTCTCAAAAAAATTTTTAAAAATAAACAAACGTCAATGGGGACTGAGAACCCCTCATGAGAGATCAATCCTTGCATTAAGCATAAACAGAGATATGCAAAGTGTTTTAAAATAAATATCGCAGGGTCACTGCTTCTACACTAGCCAAACGCGTTCTGTACTCTTCCCTCAAGTGGGCATTACACCGCTGTTGGCTATATCTACTCATAAGATTATTGACTACCATTAAGGATTATATTAAATGTGCTTCAAATACGTATCAATTTGTCAGCTGTCAGCTAATATATCCAGTCGCTTTCTTTTTTTTTCCTGCAAAGGGTAAGTCAAGAAAAATAGTTCAACATGTTCCTTTAAGGTTAACATTTTTTACAAGATCGATAAACCTTTACATTCTTCCTTAAGTAGTATAAGTGACTCGACGTATTTATTTTTCACTCTCCACCCCATTTGATAAGCCAAATACCTAAGGCCTACTTAGCTCAGAAAGCATCAAGGATAAGAAATTCAGAAGCATCTATCATCTAGAATCATTTCAACCAAACGAGACTACCTATGGGGTCTACTCATTCACATTGATCATGGCTGAAGCGTAAATCTCAGATACTTGATGACAGATGATAAGAATGTATGATACCACTGGCTGGCTACAGCAGACACCTGAGGGCCTGGGTTTTGCGGCAGTGGCAGAGAGCTTTTGCTCACACTGCAAGAATATCTTGATTACATACATTTTTCTGTGATTTTATGATTGCCTGAATTCTGTAGGGACAACTTCTTACCAGATGGGTGATCATATAGCTTTCATTAGTTCTCTGTATTTTACCAGTTATGTTTATCTAAAATATTGCACTAGGATTAAGGCCCACAGAAGGCTCTAAATCTTAGTCTGGGAGGATCTACAAGCAGGTTATAAGGAGATCACATTCCTCC
Organism: Otolemur garnettii; assembly: GCF_000181295.1. NCBI lineage: Eukaryota > Metazoa > Chordata > Mammalia > Primates > Galagidae > Otolemur > Otolemur garnettii. The sequence goes on from NW_003852453.1 coordinate 5,226,833, forward strand.
CACCCGACTATCCCCACACCTGTAACTTCAGACTTTATATTTATGTTATAAGGAGGGTGTTTTGTTTCCTAAATCTATCGCTTTAAATAGTTTGAGTATTTGGCTAATGGTTTCTTACACGTAACAATCAAATCAAATCCCTACAAAGTGGGGCCCACTAGCTTTCACCTTGAAGATAGATAGCTGAATTCAGTCGCCATGTCAGTGTTAATCGGCTACACAGCTCAGATTTATTTTAGCATTCCATAAAAAAGAAACAAAACATGAATTTCAGGATTCCTAAAAATAAGGGAGGCGTTTTATTCTTGGGATCCCTCCCAAACAGTCATTTTGTATACGAATGCATTCAAGATTACCTTTAACATTGCCTTACACAAATTTAAAAAGATGTGATTATACAGCAATTTATAAGCTGCTCTTCTAAAATCACATATTAAATTTTACTCGCTTCAGCAAAAACCAGATTCTGTTCTAGAAGACTGACTCAACCGTACTTAGGCCAATCAAGTTGTAAATATGAGTGACCAAAAGGGATACAGATGTAAAAATCTTCCCACGATCACAAAGGGCTATCAGTTAGGCTGCATTTGAAGCTGAAGAAACTATAAATACTATCTAAAAATTTATTAACCCTCTTGACGTGCCACAGTTAAAATGTAACACATTTGAGGAAGGAATGTTTGCTTAGAAGCTTAAAAAGGGGCGAGGGGAGGCATACTACTTAACTTTAGAGTAAAATATTAGAACCTTATTTATAGGGACCTTTACACAAAGTACACATATTACCATACATACTGACGCCATTTATTCCTAACAAAAAAGAATTATTTTTCTCATTGCTACTAGTGGAAGAATATATATATATATGGCACATAGGAAAAATTACTACACATTCCGCTGGGCTGGTTAATAACCGAGGGAAAAAGTCGAATCCATCTATAAAGCTGATCTATAAATTTCTTTGGCCGTAATAAAAATAAGTTAGAGGTATGATTTTTTTTTTAAGAACTGCAGCTGCCTTCATATCAAGATTAATATTGAAAATAAACCCCGTGTAATAGGGCCCCTGGGATAAGTAACAGATTCCGTGAGGGATGTCCATATGGCACTGGCCATAAGCTGCTCTCTTCTCCACTGCTCAAGGCACCACACCACGCCCTTCGCAGAAACACCCCGCCTTTAAAAGCGATGCAGATTGACTCCACTGTTTCTTTCATGTTTTAATGACTTTAATAAGATTATAAAGAGGTGAAGTCAAATATTCTAATGCACAACTAGAAAAAAGGGGGGGTGGGGTATATACAAAAGGAAAGCTCTCAACATAAAAGATCAGAAAATCCTCCATGGGAAAATAAGCCCTCTAGAGATAGCAGGGAATGTGTTCTATTACGTCCAAGTTCTTGACAAGACGAGCTGAGAAAACGCCAGGTGCTTACCTCGTCCCAGCACTGAGCAATCTGGATACCGCTCCCCTCACTTGCCTTTGGGAAACAGGTGCTCACATGAAACCCTCGCAGGCCCACCCATCCCACCGCTGGCCAGAAGGTAAGGCTGCTTCCTGCTGCACAGGACAGTTTGCAGTGCAGGAAAAGCAGAGAGAAAAGGCTCCGTTCCTAGTGGAGAACCCACCGTTCCTGCTCGTAGTGGTCACCGCGAACTACACACAGCATGTCGCTTTGGGGAAAATATTAACCAAGGTCTCCACGCTCTGACCCTGAAAACCTGACTACGGTGGAAGGTCCAGATAACAACACGGACTCTCATACAGTGGACATGGTTACTGAAGCAGAAAACGTATTTTTGACACTAAACAAAATGTAATATATTTTAAACGGTGTCTCAAGTCCAGCAAACCTTAAGGGCTCCAGTACTTAGAGAAATTTCTCTAACGAAACAAGGTCTTTCCCAAAGAGTTTTTGAGCATCCAAGACAAATATTCTAGAAAGCCCGTCCATCTCAAATCTGTCAATTTTGTCTTAAACAATTCATTCGAATGACAACATCGTCATGCTATCATAGAAAACTACGATTTAAAACCATACACAGTGTGACAGGATTTTTTCCTTTTTCAGTTTTTCAATGCTTCCCAGACTTTCTCTCATTAGCACCAACCAGCTCTGCAGTCAGAAAAATATGTACTTCTAATAGAACTGCTCAAGGAGGATCTCTTTAATCTCTATCAGCATAAAAGCACGTCAATACACGAAAGTCATAAAAACGACACACAGCGATAATCAAATTTTAATGTTCATTTACGCATTTTGTAACAGATATATTCTGATGAAAGCTTAAGTGCCAGGAAGTTTGCTGAAGTAGTGAGAACATCCTATGACCTCCCAAAGCAAGAAAAAGGGAGAGGGGGAGGGGAATAAAGGGACGGAGGGAGGGAAGGAAGGAAGGAAGGAAATGGTCCTGCCCACAGGGAGCATCCATCCCACTGCAGGGAAATAAGATAACAATCAAATAATTATAGATGAAAATGAACACAGGGCGGTGCCTGTGGCTCAAAGGAGTAGGGTGCTGGCCCCATATGGCAGAGGTGGCAGGTCCAAACCCAGCACCAGACAAAAACTGCAAAAAAAAAAAAAAAAAAAAGGATATGACTTTCCAGTTTCACTAAGGCTACAAAAAACTGCTTTTTAGAAAATGAACACAGGGCGGTGCCTGTGGCTCAAAGGAGTAGGGTGCTGGCCCCATATGGCAGAGGTGGCGGGTTCAAACCCAGCACCAGACAAAAACTGCAAAAAAAAAAAAAAAGTTTTTGTGTTAATGTAGTAGCCTTATATCATAGATGGATTGACGATGGATGGACAGATGGATGAATAGATGGACAAATGGA
>NW_003852453.1:5230067-5236623 GCF_000181295.1 Otolemur garnettii
GGAGGAACTCCAGCATGGAGAGGAGAACCGGGAGGAACTCCAGCATGGAATGACCTGGATTTTTGTCCAGCAAAGAAGCCAGCAGAAGAGGGGCAAGGGGTACACAAGGGAAGCCTAGAAAGGGAAGGCTTCAGTGGGGAACAACCACCCATGGGCACTGCGGCGAGAGCTTGAAGTACCATGAGGCTGAAATCTGCCTGCCTGGTTTAATAACACCAACGATACTTTGCCCAGAAACACAAGCGAGGGACAGAGACCGCTGCGCTCAAGGAGCTGGGAAGACAAGACAGCCAGATGTGCGTTTACCCAGCACCATATCCGAAAGAAACTCAGATGCTCAACTCCAGTGCTGGTGGGAGAGCAGACAAGTGGCTGAGAGCAAGACAGGCTGCCGTGGCTAAAGAAGAATATGAAAGAAAACACGGTGCGTGTCCACCATACGATCTTGACTCGTTACGATGGGGAAAATAATAAGCATCGTGCCCTTAGCATATAAATCATCCCCCTGCAGATAAAGAATCCAAAAACATCTGTAAATGAAAATGCCTTAGAACCAATAGGCAGAAATGATTTTTTTTTTATAATGAAGCTGAAGTTACATCTTTTGGGATTAGTGAGAAGGCCCTGTTCACCTATGAGCTACGACAACAGCTGTGCGTCCCAGAAACTGCTGTCTTCTGGTAATGACGTGCAGAGCGCCAAGTTTATTCCTTGGTCCCACATTGTTCACCGTCATAGATCATAGAAAACGAGAAAGAAAAAGACATTCCCTTCATCATGGAAAAACATCAACTTTGCCACTACCCTTTCACTTCCAGGAAATGTCGTGTAAAGGAGATGAGATAGAATTGTTTTCAACTCAAGACCTAATAATTCTGAAACAGGAATAGTTTGAAATTAAACACATGTATTGAGCAAGAAATGCCCCAGCCCCCAATTTTATCCCCCCCATATACTTTAAGTATGAGAAACTACCGACTATGTTCATAGGATAATGATAGCAACTAAAAAAAAAAAAAAGCCACAGGATTAAAGGATTGTTTCTGCTCTGGGACAACAAATTGGTAAGTCTGAAACTGTCATCGTCCTTTATCTTCTCAATAATGTCTTAAACACAACAGAATCATTCCAGAATTTGTAGTTAAAGTTAATGCATGAAACATTAACTGGAAACTTGAGGAAAGTTCTAATGAAATTTGAAACCACTCCTCAAAGCAATTTGGTTTTGATAAACATTGATGCCTGGCACTTTTAAACTAATGATTTTAATCTATGGAGCAGTGTGAATACCTACAAATCTCTGATTTTTGGAATCAAGCATTTAATGACTAGTGGGGAAAAGCTCTTTTCACTGGTTCTGCTATGTGTGAAGAATGAGATTTACCCGCACTGAATCTTTCCTCGGAGGTCCTGTCAGTTCTATTACATAAGCTCAAGGTAAACTTCCAAGTACCCAAACCTGAAAACCAGTAACCCATTACCAAATCCTGTAGTGTAATTTCCACATATGGATATATCTGTGGATGTACGTGGGGACATATTTTATTTCTCAAACACACCCCACGTTTTCCCAACTTCAGGCCGCCGCCTCCGACTGAAACACTGCCCACCTCCATCCAAAACACGCCTGCCCCCAGCCAGCAGTCCGCTGTTGAAACTCCACACACACACACACCAAGGTCCAGCACAAAGCACCTCTTCTGCACCAGACTGGCTGTCCCCTTCCTTGGAATATTCCGAGCTCTTCCGTTCTATCTCTGATGGCACAGCCTATCCTGGTAATACTTAATTCATCCTCTGCTCCATCCCCCAGTACTCTCCAAACTTCTTAAGGGCAAGGACCACCTTGTCCCCCAAGACTCTTTTGTACGACTAACTACAAATGATGCTTTATCCACAGAAGGGATGATCTGCACTTGGATTTAATTTTTCATTCTTGCATAAATCCTTTTTGAGTGGAGAAAGAAATACCAACTGTAGAGAAGAAAAACAAAGGTCACAGAATTAAAGCAGAAGCAGAAAAAAGGATTCACATCTTGACACAGTACTGGGGTTCTATGAAGAAGGCCACAAAAAGTCTGCAAATGTACAAGTGTGTACTGAGCGCTCATGATGGGGATGACACACACACGATCAGTAAGCCCTGGAGACACGAGCACCCATGAACAGTGTCTCCCAATGACCTGAGTCTTGGATCCGTCGTAGGTTTCTGACTTCAGCAGAGCCTCTCCCAGCTGCCAGCTGGCCCTTAAGACTCCCAGTCCCATCTCTCGGCAGTAGTGCTACTGAGAAGCTTCACTCCTCTCCTCGACCCTGTCCCAGGCCCCTCCCACTCCTCCACTAGGGAACCTGGTCCGCTACCGAGAAGACAGAGTTCTTCCATCCTCACCCCAAACCGGCACCTCCTCAAGTTCTTCCACCTGTGCTGAGTCCCACCCACCCCCGTCTAGACTTAGCTCCATCAGGTCACCACTCCTGTGACTCTCCAGCTTCTCCCACTGCACTGTCCCCTCCCGCAACCCATCGGAACGTTCAAATCCCACTCATCTGCAGGCACAGGGGAGCAAACACCACCAGCCCCTCTCCCGGGAATCTCTCACCTCCTTCCCTCGAATCCACCAGTGGCGTGTCTGGCTCGTCATCTTGACCTTTCTGCTTAGCCTACCTCCAAGCCATCTTCCGCTGTCTACTGAGCTGTGGCCGTTGAGTCTACTGTAGACTGCCCATTACCAAATCCTGTGGACACCCCCCCAGACTATCTCAGTCCCAAATGATCACCGTGCCTCTGACACTCTGAACCATTCCCCTTTGAAAGAGGATTTTCAGCCGGACACGGTGGCTCACGCCTGTCATCCTAGCCGAGGCAGGTGAATTGCTCGAGCTCAGGAGCTCAAGACCAGGCTGAGCAAGAGTGAGACCCCGTCTCTACTACAAATAGAAAAACTAGACAGGCCTTGTGGTGAGTAGCTGTAGTCCCAGCTACTTTGGAGACTGAGGCAAGAGGATCACTTGAGCCCAGGAGTTTGAGGTTTCTGTGAGCTATGATGACCCCATGACACTCCACCCAGGGCAAGAGACTAAGACTCAGTCTCAAAAAAAAGTAGATTTAGTGTACTTTTTAAACTGAAAGATAGCCTGCAAGCATTGTCCTCACCAAAACCACTTAAGATGGGATTTCTGATGCTCTGCGGTACGTCAGGGCGTGGCTGCAGCACAACTGGGAACCAGTTCTCAGTGGGGTTAGCACCCCAGTATGGAGGTGTCACCCTCAAAATCCTTCCACAGTTACCCATAAGCAGCTAACTGCAAACTCCTTTCCTCATTGAAGAAAAAGGCCATTCACAGACCTGCACCGCCTCACCTACCTGGCTCACTCCCTGCGTCTCACCTGCTCAACTGCTGTGTGCCTCTCTCTGGGACCCTTCACTCTCCCCCTGCAGATATGCCCTGGGGGGTCACTTCTTAGAGTCCAATGGTGAGCCCTCCCTCCTCACCCCAGGCCCTGCCGATCGATACCAAGGCCTTTTATCACAAAATATGATTGGTTTCTTCAAAAGGGTGCAAAATAAGCAGAAACAATGTTTTTTCTGCATTTGTATTTGTCACCCAAGAAAAGGGCTTATTGCGAAATACTTACAAGGAAGTCTCAGAGAGCACGGAGTGGTATGTATGAGCCTTGTGGGATCCGCAGAGTTGCTATTCTGCGCGTATTGGGGTAATTATTGGATGGATGTGCTGGCCCACCCATTGACTGTGTCCATCCTAAAGGAAGTGTCATCGTTTTCTGGTCGTGGGGAAAGGACATATGTCAGCACCAGATGCACTATGAGGACACTGTAGGTGCTACATACATGCCTTCTGCATAAGTATGAAATGGCCCCAAGGTCATTCAGGGTCACGGTCATTCACAGGACCGTCTCCATCCTTATGGAGAAGAAAGTGAAGCATAAGCACTTTGGTTGGGGCTTCACAGCAAAGATTATAGGACGGCACATCAGCTACGTTTCAATATTTCATTACCATTTTTCTGACGGTTTCTTGCCTCTCATAAAAGAAGGGACCCATGGCCACCTACTAAGCCGTGCTGGGAGCTACAAGCCACATGGCCAGGAGCAGTAGGAAGCACTTAGCTTTTGAAGGCCTCCAGCCTGAACAGCTCTGCAAAGCCCCGTGAAACAACAAAGGTTGACTTTGAAACACTGGGCCCTTGATGGATACATCAAACCTATTTTACAAAATGGGTCTGCACAAGGAGCTTTGATACCAAAATTACTTTGTGGATACTTGGGGAACTTTTCAACCGTGCTATGCTGCTAGTCACTTGTAAAACTACCTCCAAAACCATATCCCTTAATTTTTCATTTCATATAGAAATTAAATTGTCATACACTGTATCTGGGAACCTAAGACCAATGACCAAATGAAATAAGCCACTCTTTCCTTCCCGGCAGAGATGTAGGGCTCCAAATGTCACCAAGTGTTATCGGATATGACAAGAAAAAAAAATAAAGCTGTATCTATGCTTCTGATTTGCAGGATGATGAAAAGGATCCTCCCTTTTTTCACTCAACAGTGGAGCCTTTCAACTTCACTTTCAACAGTGGAGTCTCCCAATTTTGTTTTCCTGAGAGGCACAAGAAAGATCAGACAACCCAACTGGCACAAAAGTAGTTCACTCCAGCTTTCCTTCTCAGAACGGTCAGATCAAAGACATTTGTCTGACGGCAAAACAGGTGGTTTTCTCCTCCTTTATGTTCACAAGTGAGACAAACACGTACTTTGTACTTTCACTGAACACAGGACAAGTGGACAGAGGCGCGAGTCCGTGTACTGAGTCAATGTCCGTATCGGCAGAGGACGCAGGGCCTGAAAAAGGAACAGGCAACTGAGAAATGGGGCAAAGCGGGCAGAGCTCAACTGCGGTGCTTCAAGAAACTTGTGCAGAAGAATGTGCAGGTGAGAGAGAGGCTAACACCATCCTCAGAAATATTTAACCTTCAGCACACGCGTCCATAGACACAGCCTCACACGCACACCCGAATACCCACATGGACACCCCAACACTCTTCCTCCCAGAAACCAGCTCTTTGGGAACGTGGAGAGCCAAATTCTCTCCCAGTTCAGCGTATGCATCCATTGGACCATAAAATAAAAGTGGTAACGGTGAGTCCCCGGGAGAGGTTAAAAATAAATGTATAAATAAACAACAGGGTGATGAAAAGCAGTAAAGTGCATTTTACCCCAAATATCATCGGAAGAGAATGCCTTCCTGGTGAGAATCAAGAGAGACAATCGGTCATAAATATTCGACAAGACTACATATGCCCGTTTGTTCTAACCCCTCTTTTGCTTTTATGGAGAAAAGGTCCTCAATATCCTCTCGTGCTTATCCCAGTCCATCTAAGAATCTCCTTAAAAACTGTGCCTAGTTTAGACGACGTGCCCTCTCCCCCAAACGGCCTTTGCTGCCACCTCCTGAGGTCCCACCTTTCCTACAAAGTCTCCCCTTTCTCGGGAATAAAGGTGGTGACTATTTCCCAAACTCCCACCCGGGTAAGCTCATAATTACCCAGACGGCGCTGCGTCACCGCCACTCTCCTCAGATGCAGTGTCAACACTTCAGACGCTCCCGCTGTTTATGATGCCCCCTGAGGGCGCGTGCTCTTCAAACATTTATCCTCACCAACATTGAAAGGCTTGAATTTCCTACCTTAGGAGAACAGATATTTTCTGACTGATAACCCAAAACTTCCCTCCAGCCTTTGCACCTGTAAGTGTTAAGAATGATTTCAGCAGCTCCTCTTCCAGCTCCCTCAAAGAATCCTCTCCTACTGACTGACAAATTTGCTTGTCATGTGTGTCCGCGACAGCTAATTATTTTCTGAGCCACGCTCCTCCTTCCATGGTATAGAATCACTGGCTGTTTCTAACTCCCTTGCATTTTGGTTGAGGGGCTGGGACAGGCATTGAGCTCTGACCAAGTGCAAGGTGAGCGGACGGAATGCGTCTCACTGCGGGGCCAGAGCAGGTGAACAGGTGCCGGCCTCCCCACCTTCCACTCCAGCTGATGTTGGCACTTAGGAGACAGCAGAACCTCCACCAGCCTAGGCCTCTCCTCCACCGCCAACCAAAGCAACTGGGAACTGAGCAAGCCAACAAGAAATACACCTCTGGGCCAGGCACAGTGCCTCACACCTATAATCCCAGCACTCTGGGAGGCCAAGGCAGGTGGATTGCTTGAGCTCAAGAGTTTGAGACCAGCCTGAGCAAGAGTGAGGAGGTTCTATCTCCAAAACTAGCTGGGCATAGGGGTGTAGTCCCTACAGTGCAGTCCCTATACAGATGCAGTCACCTATAGTCCCATGTACTCGGGAGACTGAGGCAGGAGGATCACTTGAGCCCCAAAGATTGAGGTTGCTGTGAGCTATGATGCCACAGCTCTCTACAGAGGGTCACAGAGTGAGCCTCTGTAAAAGAGGAGGGGAGGGGAGGGGAAGGGAAGGAAAGGGAAGGGGAAGGGAGGGGAAGGGAAGGGAAGGAAAGGGAAGGGGAGGGG
>NW_003852453.1:5236651-5246155 GCF_000181295.1 Otolemur garnettii
AGGGGAGGGGAGAGGAGAGGAGGGGAGGGGAGGGAAGGGGAGGGGTGGGGAGGGGACCCCTCTGCTATGTTTACCGCATTACCCATGTTGGGTTTGGCTATTCTAACTAAGCCTCCTTCTCCTACGTACTCATTTCTACTTTCCATATCTCTCAAGGCCATCTCAGTGGCTCGACATTTCTTAGGTCATTCTGTGTCCTCCTTGCCCTTCAAATCTCTGATGGAATCCGTCTCTCTAAGAGAAACTTCCACTCAAAACCATCCTGTCAACACTTACGTATTGTTTGCATTACATTAGCTTGTATTTGGTTACATCACTCAATCTGTCCACTGATAAATATTCATTCAGAACTCTTCCATCAGATGCAAAGTTGTTTCACCGAGTTCATTACACGACATTGGAGGACAGCAGCATTTGCAGTCCGCTTCCCTTCCGTGTTGTACACCAGCAGGTAAGGAAACCCCGCTTATCTTCAGAAATGAACTGGCCAGCAGGGTTCAATGGGCTTGTTCACAAGAATGTCCTCAGCATCATACAAGCAGGTGCGATCTTTCACGGAGAAGTTATTCTCCTAAAAATAAGGACACTGCCTGCTGTGGTTGGAAAGGGCAGGGGGTTGCAGTCCCAGGGGACACGGGTTCAAATTCCTACTAGCTGGAGTTATGTAAGCCATTTACAGGGTCTTTAAATTTTCTAAGCTTCTGTTTCCTCATCTGTAGGAATATAGGATAGTACTGACTGAATACGTGATAGTACTGACTGATAGTATATAGGATAATACTGACGGCTGTGGGATTTCTGTCCATCAGTTGATACTGAGATGTCAGGAAACCTTTCTTATCTTTAGATGTCATAATATCTAACAGATGTCAATATCTCCTTTGAATATAACATTCAAAGGAGTCGGGAGCTCAGCCAGTGCTTTAGGAAAGAAGAGTTCCCTGTCTTCTCAAAACGCAATACCCCGATGTCTTGAATCTTCATCAAAATTCCTTTCTTCAGAGGACATGAAGGACAGTCATGTGACTTTCCAGGACGGTTATCGACCAGTGTGACAGGGAAAGGGAAGGAGGTTTGACACCACCACCCTGGCAGCTTTTCCAAATCTCACTAGCCCTAGAGTGGCAAACAGACCATGATAATGGTAACGCTTACTGGTGTTTTAGTAATTACACCTTGATCACAACCCTATAAGGGAAGTATTTATCATTTTCTCCTCTAGTTACAGGTACAGAATCTCAGAGAAGCTATTATCTTACTCAAGGGTACCCAGACTCTGAAGCTGGCCTAAGGGATACCAGGTGACATGCTCTAACTGCCCCCAGTGTGTGTCAAGCAGCCCCTGACTTCCCAGACTACAGCTAACCCACACATACTGTTCTCTCCTAATTTTTGCAAGAGGCATTTGATCCTGAAATTTCCCCCCAGAATTCAATCTAGCAATTGAAAAAGATTTTCTACGAATCTCTATTTCAGTATAGTGAAACTCAGAGACTACCTTTCCTTTCCATTTATTCTCACTAGAATTTTGGTGCGAGCCATTTTGAAAAACACTTCCACCCACCCCCAACAACGACGAACTCTGACCCTCATTCACCACCGGGGAGGAAGAGAGGTGCTAACCCCCCTTCCACTAGGCGTCGTGCACGAGTATCAGGTTCTACCTATCAGCTTCCCTCATGCTTTTCTAACTAAAGACTTAAAAGCCAAATAAAATAGTAACTTGGAGCTTTAAAAACATGTAAAATACCATATAATCAAGATTGCTGAAATGTATAAAACTGTCAAGCAGATTATCCTCTATGCAATTCAAATGAGCCTTTGGGAGACAGAATTAACTGAGGGCAAACAAGAGCTTAACTTTAAAAGACAAAGAGTTGGCTTCGATCACGTTGACACTTCCAGATAAGATACTGCATTATACCAGGTTATACTTGCAGTAATAATTTTTGATTGGCATATCATTTGCCACTAACTACTGCTTGGCTTCCAGTGAGAACACGAAACATACTATAAACTGTTATGAAAGATGTCTTTGTCTTGTTCAATATTTACAGGGTGTGTTATTTTATAAATGCTCCAGTTGGCAGAAGTTTAGGGGGAGAAAAAAAAAAGCATTAAAACATTTCAGATCAAAAATGATCCCCTTTGCCTTACAAAAGAAGTACTTTCCAAAAGACAGGTGACAATTCCGTTCAGAAATTTTCACACCCAGGCTAAGTAAACGTGCAGCGGTACGAAACACAATTGCTTTGTTCAGCTGCACAAACAGATTGCTACCTCGCCTCCATTTGCCTATTCCTGAATATCCCCTTTCAGATCCCACTTTTATGGGAAGCAAAATCAATTTTCTTTCGGACAAAAAAGTGAGATCTGGTCTAATGATTTTAATCTTTTAAATAAACATGAACTGAACTTGGAGCACAAGCTTTTCCCTTAAGAAAAGATCTTTGTCGCGCAGAAAAGGTCTCTTTCAACCTACGAGCAGTGAAGGCCAGCGACAGCCTAACCTGGAAAAAACAACTGGAAAATACCTATTTGTACCTTTTTCCTTTAAAAGAAAGGCATGTTTTTCTTTGATTTGTAGGGGAAAAACTACCCCCCAAACCCCTGCCTTCAAATTATCCTGCCCCAAATGTAGACGGATGGTGAGTTTAATTTTTGAAGCAAATGAGGTTTCCCAATTCAATTTTAAACAAATAGAAAATGAGAAACAAAAAACTAGAACATAAAACTTTTATTGCTACTTTGCTAAAAAAGCACACTCATGTTTATGAAATAGAGTCTCCCTAAGCCCCCAAAGGGGAATTATTCTAAAAATCGGCAATACGTCAGGATCTTCAGAAACACCAGCCCAGTGCAGAGCTTCCAGGCCTGTTTCAGGCCTGCTAATAGTTATTGTTTGTACAACTGTAACTAAGTACATTACCAACCAGTTGTTCAATCTATATAAATTTAAGGAACACACATTGCCAAGGAGTGACTCATATATCAGTCTATTATATGCTACAGGGCTGACTGTATTAAACAAATCATTCTGCCTACAGCTGAAGAATAGGAGCTGTATACAGAGCAGAGGTTATTGTCTAATTTAAATCTTGGCTTGCTTCCCAGTGCTGTACAAGATTCCAATTTGTGGAAATGTTGCTCTTTGCTACTGCCAGAAAGGCTGCAGAAAATGGTATTGGGAGCCTTCCAGAAATATGTCTGCAAAATGCCAATCAACAAGTCACTGAGATTAACAGTATGACTGTACCAAATTAATTTAAATTATAGAAACATATGGCTGGGATGTTTGCTTTGCACTTAAGACAACACCTACCTCACCAACAACTAGGTTTGTTCGGAGGTATAAAATAATACCCCCGTGTTCGGATCGCCGCAAAATGCGAACCCCAACTAATAAACCGGGACCCCGATGTCCTTGCAGAGCTGATCTTTTTAGGACGTTTGGGGTCTTTAATGTATTCAAAACATATGGGAGAATTTTTTTTTTATATAACAAGGTATGCTTTCTCCCACAAAGACCGAAAGAAAAAGATAATCAACATTATTCAGCCACCGAAAACAATTCTCTCTGTAATGTGAAGAAAACTCTAGCTTTGTTGAGATTCGCCGTCGAACCCAGAGGATGATGCGATCTAGTGCGCATTATTCCCCATTCTAAAATACGGTATCGGGCTAAGGATTTAATATACGGCCAAGAGAAATTCACAATTATATGACCTCATCATCATGAGGATCGAGACAACAAAATTTATGACCCCCCGCTGCCCTCAGTACACATCATATCCGTGCTGCCTCCCCACTATTTTCACGATCATCTTTAATATACACAATCGTGCCATCAACCAAAAGGGGGAAAAAATCAATGGCACTTCAGACCGTAGTTACACATTAGTGTACACTGTATTTCAGCTGAATAGGAAACTGTTCCATGTTTCTCTCCACCGCTTTTCTATTATTGCCTAGCTAATGGAAATACATCAAACAAATGTGCTACAAGAGCAATAAATATTAAAGTTGACCTATCCATCTGGGAGAAACGAGAACAATACTGCTCACTTTTAGCCCAAATATGACACTGACAAATGAAGCGATGAGATTCCATCACACTTCCAACAACCTGGGCTGGGAGCCCCCGCGTGGTCCTGGGCCCAGCAATTCTCCTCATTCATCTTCATTAGGGCGTCACTTGACCTGCCTCCCAACTTCCCTGTCAAACCAGAACCTTGGGGTGGGGGCAGTGGTACTTTCTAACAATGTAGCCTAAATGTGCTCTTCGCGTTGAAAAAAAGGCCAGAGGAAGCCCCGGATGAGCATGAAGGAGGGTGCAAAAAAGTCCTCTGGACACAAAGAGATATCAGCTGTTACTTGTGATGAAAAGGGAAACCACGGGCTAAGCGGGGCCAGGCGGCATCTCGCTTGCTGGTGCATCACCGCGGAGGCAGGGAAGGCCTCCGAGTGCCTGAACAAGCACCCCCCGAGCCATCAGAAGACAATTACGCATTCAAATGAAGGATGTACACAGGGCCTTATCACAGATGTAGAAACGCTTTCCATTTCCTCCTCAATCACAGTTTCAAGTGAGCTGGAACAAGACAGGAGGACATCCTTACCCTAACACAATGAGCGAGTTTCATCACATTAGCAGTTTTACATTACAGTCCCATTATTTCCTATTTCCACGGCATAATAAGAGAGGTGCTGATTTGATTATTCCGTAATAGTGAAAATGAATACCAGTGCAATATAAAATTGCTATTATAACACAAGGCTACTAATACGATTCACAAGACCCCCCTGGAAATTAGGTTTTATAACTGTGATCGCAGGGGAAAAATTAAAAGTCCAGCAAGCAACAGAAGGGAATTAGGTGCTCCACGCCAGAGCCTCAGCAAGGTACACAGCTGCTCGGAGGAAGCCAGGCGGCGTTTAGGCATTTACTTCCAATGACGTGCACAAGCCAGTCCTTGCAAATTACGTGAGAGGTATTCCCTTTGTTTTTCCTCACAGCAAGTGTTCCAGATACTCATAACGTTAATGAAGGCTGTGTTTGAGTACAGTATTAATGGAAGGTTTTCTGATTCCAAAAAAAAACACCCATAAATGAGATGATGCTAGCCGGAGTACGAAAAAGCTATCCCTTCCAGAATCAGATATTTAGAACTGAATCTAAACACACACACACACACACACACAGAGAATGATAAGTTAAAACTCACCATGAATTTTGGTCAATGGACCTCTTTATCCTCATCTCTCATCCCTAATTAATAAGAGTGCTAAAGGACGTTAACCTTGTTATAGTGATTTCTAAACCAGTCTCTTCCTTAGCACTCTGGAAGGACCCAAGGCCCACCTCATGATGCTTTCACCTGGCAGAACTGTAAACATCTAGTTTCCATGTGTCCACCGAGCTGAGAACATGTCCTCCCTGTGGCTCCATATATACACCTTCCTGGACAGGGAGTGGGGGCTGAGAAAGCAACAGATGCAAGGATGGGCTGCAAGGCCCTCTTCAAAAGCTCTCAGTCAGTCCTCGATGAGAAAGTATGCAACCTAACATGAGCAGAAAGCCATGATCAGCACTAATCTGGGCTTGAACACAAGAGCCACTGGCTGCAAAGTAACAACTATGAATTTCTGTTTATGACCCAATGTGACAAGGGCGTTCATGTTGGCCCGAAAGTTGTCCATCTCTGCAGACAGGGCATTCTAGGACTGCAAATGGAAATGCTTATTGTGGTTTTCTCCTCAAATAAAAGCGATGATGATGTATTTGAGAGATTTTGAAAAGTATATTAATGTTCGGTCAGCCAAGGAAGTCCCATCACGTCAAATGTTACCCTACATCTGTACATTGGGTTTAAACATCTCAGTTACTGGGCAAGGAAGCAGCCAGGACTCAAATAAAAGCCCAGGAATAAATACATCAACAAAACAAGTGCACCCCAGACACAGCACTCCTCAGCATTGCCTGAACTCCTGGCACAGAATTCTAATCAACAAACACCCTGAAAATTGAAGGGTGTGGGTACCACCCCATCAGCACCCAATGCTGGGAACTAAAAATATCAGATGGCAATTTCAAGACAATATTAAAATGCTGCCATGTTTCCAAGCTGAGTTCCATATGAGTCACCACCTCCAAGAATAACCAAGGTGGAAATCTATAATCTATAATCAATATTCAAATGCTGCCATGTTTCCAAGCTGAGTGCCATATGAGTCACCACCTCCAAGAATAGCCAAGGTGGAAATCTATAATCTATAATCAATATTCAAATGCTGCCATGTTTCCAAGTTGAGCACGATATGAGTCACTTCCAAGAGTAGCCAAGGTAGAAATGTATAATCTATAATCAATATTCAAATGCTGCCATGTTTCCAAGTTGAGTACTATATGAGTCACTTCCAAGAGTAGCCAAGGTGAAAATATATAATCTATAATCAATATTCAAATGCTGCCATGTTTCCAAGCTGAGTGCCATATGAATCACCTCCAAGAGTAGCCAAGGTGCAAATCTATAATCTATAATCAATATTCAAATGCTGCCATGTTTCCAAGCTGAGTACCATATGAATCACCTCCAAGAGTAGCCAAGGTGAAAATATATAATCTATAATCAATATTCAAATGCTGCCATGTTTCCAAGCTGAGTGCCATATGAATCACCTCCAATAGTAGCCAAGGTGCAAATCTATAATCCTACTGGGTATCAAGGGCTGATCTCCCAAACCTAGAACTATTGTCACTGCATTTTGTGTTCTCATGTCCCTTTTCGAATAATGGGCACGCCCCTGTGCCTTAACAATAGTGACAGTTAATACTCATCCATGCTGGGCGTTATGCTGACCATCAAACACCTAATTCACCCTTCACAGCCTCATGGGGCAGAAACGAATTATTCCACGAATTCTAAGACACTATTGATTGTAAGATATAATCTGACTACAGACGTGTTAAATGTGAAAAAAAAATGTGTGCCTTAGTCAATAAAATATGCTATTGTTATTACCATCACCATTTATAGCTGAGCAAGCAAAGCTCAAGAGGTTAAATTAACTTGTCCACAGTTACAAACAAGACAGCCTGGACTCAAACTAAGAAGTATTTGAAGGTCTAGCACCCTGGGCAGGAGGCCTGCTTGAGCTCAGGAGTTGGAGACCAGCCTGAGCAAGAGCAAGACCCCATCTCTACTAAAGAAAAAAAAAATAGAATAATTAGCAGAACCTTGTGGCAGGCACCTGTAGTCCCAGCTACCCAGGAGGCTGAGGCAGGAAATGTTGGATCAGGGGTATGAGGTTGCTGTGAGCTAGGCTGACACCACGGCACTCTAGTCTGGGCAAGAGAGTGAGACTCTTGTCTTAAAGAAAAAGAACTGCTTGATTCTAAAGTCTTATAATCTAAATAAGTAGCCTCCAATTATTTCAATGATTTTGTTACAGACCTCTACTAAAGACTTTCAGGTGAATACTAAGTCAACATTTGCATATCACTAACCATGTGCAGGATCCAGTTCAAAGCACTTCCCATTAATTCCTTACAACAACCTATGAAACAGACACAATCACTACACCCATTCCACAGAGGAACAGACAGGACCTTGGCCAAGGCCCCATGACGATGCAGGTACTGCACCCCAAAGTCTACACGGAGAGCCACTGTAATGTCTGCCTAAAAAGAGGGGCACCACCTCCAACACAGGTGGGCTTATTCATTTATAAGCTATACACATAATTACCACCATCCTGATTAAGAAGTACTTGAAGGTGTAGCACCCTGGACCTTCACATAAGCTATACACATAATTACCACCATCCGAATATATTATGCATATTTCAAAATATGCCGAAAATTATACTTAAAAAGGATGATAGAAAACAGGGAGAAAATTACTAATATTTTCTTTCCCAAGCCTAATTAATGCTCGTTCTCTGAGCTATGTGGGCCACCCTAGGGGACACCTACTGCCGTAAAGCCACTATTTTAAACAGATTCCTTTTAACAACCTTTCCTGGGCAGGATGATCTGTAAGAGACAACTGCGCCTTTCTTCCTGGAGTAGCAAATAAGGACGCTGCTTACCATTGTGCAATTACCTAGGGAGGGAAACACCAGCAAGGGGAAGTTGGGCATCTCAGTTTCCTGTCATTTAAATGCCCACCAAATAAAACTTGAGCCATGTCAATACAGAAGGAAGTGGTCACCTTTTCCCAGGAAGCGTAGCAAACCCTGGCTTTCTGATGTCCTGCAACTTTGTCCTTTTTCCCTGAAAGTTCTGAGCCTACAACAAGACAAACAGGCCTTTCCTGAAGACTTTCTATTTGTCAGGATGTGTGCAGCACCGGGGGATAGAAAAATTAAAGCTCTGGCCATTTGGGAACAAGACTTCAAAGTAGAAAAATAGGAGAAAAATCTAACCCGGGTAGAAAAGGCCACCCTCTTCCATACTTCAAGTTCCACTTCCATCTCTAAAATGTCTACCTTTATGTGTTAGCCAGAAAACTAGCTTCCAGCAAGGCAGGCAGCAATAAATATCACGCAGGCCAAACCTACAAGAATGGGCCTTCGAATAAAGGAAATAATTCTCAGTGAAAATGTAAAAGTCTATTCTCAACAAAAAGCACAGATTGAGAAAATAGTTCAATAGTGCGGAAGGAAAAGGGCCATTCATCCACATTGCCTTGTTTAATAAAAAGCAGTGAAGGTTTTTAAGAAGATCTTTAGTACAGAAGTTCAACCAAATGAATTAACTGCCATCTCATCAAAATCAAGAATTCCAGGAAGTTTTCTCATTTAACAAAATTAAGAGCAGAGGAAGTATTTTTCAGTATTAGTTTTTTTTTTTTTCTTTTGAGAAACCAACCTTAACATTCCATGATGCCCTAAAGAAGAATGATATTTGGTAACTCAGTTTCTAAAAACTTTAAAAGACTCTCAAATAATACTGCTTCTTGCATTAAGTATAATATTGGCTTGTTGGTATAAACCCAACAATAACAATGCATGTTACTTTAAATCAGGGGCCAGGAAAACTTTTTCTTAAAAGACCAGACAGTAAATATTTCGGATTCAGGGGACCATCCAGTCTCTGTGGCAACTACTCAACTCTATCTGACACAGCAAGGAAGCAACCACAGAAAACAAACAAAAGCAGAAACCAAGGAGTGTGACCCTGTTCCAATAAAACTTTATAGACAAAAACAGGCAACTGTGGGGCCGTGCACAGTAACTCACATCTGTAATCCTAGCATTCTGGGAGGCTGAGGCAAGAGGATCACTTGAGCCCACAAGTTTGAGGTTGCTGTGAGCTGTGACACCTCAGCACTCTAGCCAGGGTGACAGAGTAAAACTCTGTCTCAAAAAAAAAAAACAATCATAATTTAATGATCCTTGGTTAAATTATTATTTATCTTTTTAAAAAAGATAATGCTTCTTAAGGTCTTTCTGCTACAAAAATTATGTAGTTCATTAAAGAAATTTGGAAAGTAGGGCAGC
>NW_003852453.1:5246405-5248080 GCF_000181295.1 Otolemur garnettii
GACTGGCAAGTGACCCACCAGCTCTGGAAGTCAGTTTCCTGGCTTGTAAAACCAAGATGATGACAGTCTTGACCTCAGAGGGTCACTCCTCGGTGAGGTCCTGGGAACACGCATACAGCACTGAGCACAGCTATGCATAACCCCACCCTGATCCCAAGGACGGCTACCCACTTGCTTCTCTTTTATCACGAATATTATAAAATACACAGCACAATACGGCCTAAACCCTGAATGAGCATAAAACACCCAGCACAATACTGGCCTAAACCCTGAATGAGCATAAAACACCCAGCACAATACGGCCTAAACACTGAACGACAGAAGGAAAGGAGGGAGAGAGGGGGCAAAATTCTACCTTGGTTTCCAAATTCAAGTACAACCTGAATCCTCAAACATTTTCCAAGAGAGAAAGCAAACAGGAAGGAGTAGTTAATGTTTAAACTGGACTGAGAGGTTTGCCAGACAAAATCCTATATAATCTGCTTTTCTCCAACGCCCCAAGAAATAAAAAACATTTTTTTTAAAAAAAGAGTTGTTGTTAAAAGAAAAAAACTTATTTTAAAACATTATATAAACCAAAGGACGTGTTGCTATTAACAATAAACGTTGTAAATGGACCCGATTCTGGATTATAGAACAATACTCCAAGAAGAAACGTGCCAGACAACTTATTTTTTCCCCTCTGCTCCCATAGGACGAGCAGTCCTATGATTTAAATAAGCACACCGTGTCAGGTAATTGAAATAAATACGTTAAGAAAGTACACGTCACTCCAAAGTCTGCATTGTTGTCGTTTTTAAGACCAAAGAGTCATATTCTAAAATTTGTTCTCCAACAGAATCATCACTTTCATATTCACTACAGCATGAGATGAGACATTTAATAAATAATCGGTCATGATAATCCAGGGATTAAGTCATTTCTTTTAGCAAAATTGAACATGAGGGCAGCATATGCCAGCCATTCCTGGTTGTGCAACAATTTATCTTTTAGGGAGAGGATGAAAAGAAAAAGCCTAGGCTGTTCCCTTGAGAAGCCCCGGCCTTGCAGCCTTGCGATGGAGAGAGAGGAGAAAGGTCTGTGCACACAGGGCCACACAGACACAGGTTAGTCAGGTGTACACGCTCTCCCGGCTCACACGACCACATTCCAAAGCACAGATGAGATCTAAAGAATGGAGAAAATGTGGCTTCTTTCCCTAATGGGGTAAAGGAGGTTCTTAGAGACTACGGGACGGACAAGGAAAAGGACTGGGAGGAGACACAAAAGCAAGGCAAGGGACTCGGTCTGGGGAAGGAGAGTGGAGACCAGAGAAGTCCCCAGGAGCAGCAATCCCTGGAGACGCGTTCAAAGAAGTCTTTTAAAGAAGCAAGATGGAAGGCCGGGTGCAGTGGCTCATCCCTGTAATCCTAGCACTCTGGGAGGCCGAGGTGGTGGATTGCCTGAGCTCACCAGTACAAAACCAGCCTGAGCAAGAGTGAGACCTCATCTCTAAAAATAGCCGGGTGTTGTGGGGCGCCTATAGTCTCAGCTACTCAGGAGGCTGAGGCAAGAGGATCTTTTGAGCCCAAGAGTTTGAGGTTGCTGTGAGCTGTGACGCCACACACTGTACCCAGAGTGGCCTAGTGAGACTCTATATCAAATGGGAAGAAAGGAAAGAAAGAAAGGAAGGAAG
>NW_003852453.1:5248580-5250669 GCF_000181295.1 Otolemur garnettii
GGAAGGGAAGGGAAGGGGGGAAGGGAAGGGAGGAAGGGAGGGAGGAAGGGAAGGGAAGGGAGGGAGGGAGGAAAGGAAGGAAGGAAGGAAGGGAGGAAGGAAGGAAGGGAGGGAAGGA
The DNA here is from genome assembly GCF_000181295.1 of Otolemur garnettii. Taxonomy (NCBI): domain Eukaryota; kingdom Metazoa; phylum Chordata; class Mammalia; order Primates; family Galagidae; genus Otolemur; species Otolemur garnettii. Next base: position 5,248,699 of record NW_003852453.1, read on the forward strand.
AGGAAGGGAAGGGAGGGAGGAAAGGAGGAAGAGAAGGAAGGAAGGAAGGAAAGGGAAGGGAGGGAAGGAAGGAAGGAAGAAAGGAAGGAAGGAAGGGAAGAAGGATCACTGCCTGGGCACAGAAGGCCTGGCTAGCATTCCCCAGACCTTCCAATTCACTACTCTCTTGCTAGTCATCAATGCAGTTAAGAACCAAAGCAATCAAATCAAATCACTCAGTGATTAATCTGCACCACCAAGAGTTCTGATTGTATTAACCTCACATTCCAATAAAAATAATCAGCTGGTTGATCCATTTCTTCGGAGGGATTACTTGTTTGCTTGTCTCTTTAGCTATAATAAACTCTAACTACCAGTCCCCAAACTAAGCATTAAACACATTGATTGACAATTTGGAAGCACAGGAATAATTACAGATTATACTCGACAATACAACTAGATTGGGTTTTCATGAAGCTGATGACTGGATTTGCCACAAAAATCGCTAACTGCTTTGGCTTCCGGAGAATGGCCTGGTGGATATGCCCCAAGTTCCAGATACTGCAAAATCTGTCAAAACCACATTCAACCAGCTAATCATGTTACATCACAGTAAGAATTAATAATCTCTAGGAAAGGTTCAATTTTTACCTAAACCTATATGAAAACTTCATGACCAATTTTATTAACTGAGCCCTGAACTGATGCTCCTGGTGAAAACTGCAATCGCAGTAGAAGAGGCTCAATGTTAAACTCTGAGCTATTTTATAGACATCCAAGAATTCTAGAAGCAATATCATTAAGACTCTTCTCACACTAAAAACAATGGACAAAGTACCTCCGGGTTTCTTTCAAGTCTCACTAGGCTGATGCCTCAAACTCAAAGCTCATTTTCCCCCAACTGGTGGAGGCAAGTCCAAGGTGAAGAAAGAAGACAGAACACAGCCTCTCACAGATGAGAAGTCAAAACACGAACAGTCCACATCATCATCCCAGCCCAAGCCACCAGCTCATGCATCAGACTGGATCACAGACAGGTTATGAAGGGATTGGGCACACAAGGCAAAGGACTTGGTGAGTCGTGGTCCTTCTTTGAAAGAAGGAAGAGTCTCCGGAGGGTGACAGAACCACAGAGTCCTGGAAGCCACCTCCTACTACCAAAAATTGTTCATCACCTCAAGCATATTTTGATCAGGTTCATAAAGTAATCAGGACTCTTTAGAAGCTGCAGTCAAGATGCAGGTAAGACAACTCTTATGCTGGGTGGGGAGCAGGGGATGGGAGAATCACTGGGGAGGCCTCCAACAACAAGATACCACCTATAATTACTTCTAAGATTAAAACCCATGATTAAATCACATATTAACATTCTCCTCCTTAGAACTCCGACTCTCCTTAGAATGTCCTTCTAAATCCACTTCACCTAAGAAGTGCTAGCATTTATAAGGGAGTATTGTTTGTGTCAAATTCTGGAAAGAGGTTATCGTAGAGGCTAATGGATTTACGTAAGCTGGAAACCTCGATTACTCACCCACAGAGATCTGAATTCTGCTCAAACAAAGCTGCCAACAAAGTGATCCTCAACTCTCAAACATGACGGACCACAGAGTTCACATTCAACGTTAAACCGTGTGGCCCTTCACTTTCCCGACTGGGGTGCCCATGCACCTGGGACCCAGATTTCAGCAGTTGCCAGAGTTATGAAATGAATTTGATTGTTTCCCAGATGATCGATTCATTCAAAGAACACCAAGGGGAAGAAGGATGCCACCAGTTTTGCGTCAGGCACAAGGAAATGCTATGTAAAAGAAGTCACCAAAATCATCATGATAAAAAATAAAACTGGAGACGTTAAAGAACTGCTGCAGGCTCCGTGACTTCAGAGAGTATCAGTTCTCTGTCTAGTTTTGTCATCCAGGTTACTCCTGTGATCAAGTTCAGAAAGGAAAACCTTACAGGGGTCCCTGAAGTCTTCATTTTAACAGACACTCA
>NW_003852453.1:5250935-5254799 GCF_000181295.1 Otolemur garnettii
CACAGCACTCTACCCAGGGGGACAGCTAGAGGCTCCTATCTCAAAAAAAAAAACCTTCTTTTAAGGAAAATGATACAGACTCAATTATTTTCATATTTTCTGTGCAAAGGAAGACCATGAATAACCCAAGACACGGGGCAGTTCAGAAGCCAGGTACTGAGAAACAAAATAGAGGACACAATTGTGACAGTGCATCTATGATCTTATTACGTTTACTACGGCATTTCCAGATTACTTTATTTTAAAGTGAACCATGGCTTCAAATCCTGGTAGGCAGCGGAAAGAAAGGAAGGTAAATCAGATGGCTGAACTTGTCACAGTGAAGGGGTAACATCTGCGCAACCATAACGATATTATGAATGACATGAGGCTTGTCGCTAAATACGTTTAATATGTGCTCAAAAATATTGAGCACTTTTGACTAAACACTGTAAGCAAAGAAATATGCTACCACCATAGCAAGACCCCTGTAAGTTTTCATTGCATAAGAACACGTTCCCTTTGATTTAATCAGAAAGTTAATTAATCATCCAAATACCCAGAGACATTATTATAAGGGCCGATACAGAGGAAATGTACAGCCCAAGTGCATTCTGAGTGAGAGTGTAAATTAGTGCAATCACCATGGAAACCAATATTCTCTAGTCAAGCATGTCCCCTAAAACGCCTGAGTTCCGCTTCTAAGTAAAGACATGTGATTCTTGTAAGAATGTTTGCAGGAATACTGTTCATAACAGCAAAATATGGGTAACAAATCAAATACCCACAAGTGGTTTACTCGTGCCAGGGAATAGTATACAGCAATGAAAACAAAGCTACAGAAACATGTGTCAACCTGGATGAATACTATAAAAAGAATATATATATATATATGTATGTATGTATGTTTTCTGAGACAGGCTCATTTTGTCACCCTTGGTAGAGTGCCGTGGCGTCCTAGCTCACAGCAACTTCAAACTTCTGGGCTCAAGCAATTTTCTTGCCTCATCCTCCCAAGTAGCTGGGACTACAGGCACCTGCCACAGTGCCCAGCTATTTTTAGAGACCAGGTCATACTTTTGCTCAGGCTGGTCTTGAACCTGTGACCTCAGGCAATTCGCCCGCCTCCACCTCCCAATATAAAAATAACGTTGAAGGGGAGAAAAAGCAAGTCAGAAAAAAAGAAAATGCATAAAATAATTCCACTTATACAGAGATTAGAAATATGTAAAACTAAATTAGCATATCGTTGCAGGAGAAATACATTTATACATGCAATTCAAATGTATAAAATGCAATTAAGGAGCGCCCAAGCCCAGACCTCTAGCAGAGGGACCATCAAAAGATGATTGTTATTTACAAAGCATTTCAAAAAGGAACATCAGATTATTTCCAGAAATCCTGGCTATGTTCTTGCAACCCAGGATAATCAAGTTTAGGAAGGTTCCACTCTGTATCTTTCTTCTAAGCCACAAACATGAGTAAATACTCCTTTGGAATTCTCTGTATAACTACACTGGAAGCTGAGATTTCAAGTTAAGCTATTTATGAAGCTTCAACACCGGTTTGAAGGCTTATCATTGTGGCTTCATTACAAAGAACATCGAGAAGATTTTTTCTCCAAGCTAAAATGAAAAAAAAAAAAAAACAGTACTATAATAAGGTATCTTGCATTCGTGGGTAAAAATACTCCTTGTAGAGAACATAATATAATTAGTTTCTATTCCAAGGCTGTCAGTGTGCACTGTTAACCTCTGACAACCATACCCGAACCTTTTAATTAGCATGTTATCTTCGGTGCAATTAATAACTTGTACTTCACGTTATAGGCGAATTAAAGTTTTCCCACGAAAACCTGATTCTTCTGTGGAGTTCTAAAAGTGTTTTGCCATTTAAGTGAAATTTTAACATTCAGACCTCTTGTTCCCAAAACGCAGAAGCGATTTTTTTTCCAAAGCGAGACAGCTTTTCGCTATCAACGTTCTCTCAAATATTTTACCTAAGACAGAGAAACTCATATTAAATTCAATTTCACACTTGCCAATCACTCAAGCCCACGCACAGTTCCCCCAGATGATGCAATGTGGCCGCATGTGAGCACGTACGTGTGCACACAAACACGAATAATGTTTAGATGCATACGAGCGCGTTAAGAGCTAGGGACGGGTTAAAACAAACAGACTCTCAGCATACCAACCCATTACAGGTTAAATGTAATGACTGATACTAGCCGTTCTACTCATGCAATTGACCTTGAGGTTTGAATGATCAAGTCCAACGTCTAAGATCCAGTGGCTCTCAAGTTGGTACGATAATGTTCACAGCAAGGCATGGCACGGGGGAGATGATCCTCAAAGGGCTTCCAGTCCTACCCTCCCAGGAACCTGCTATTTGCTGCTGGTCGGGATAAGGAGGGAGGTTCTAAGTACAAGATCACCTATCTCCCCACCCCCAATTCCTAGAGACCTCCCCCCTTCCCTTGCACCTCTAAAAATATGTGCTACTTTTCCAAGGGAAAGAAGAAAGAGATAAGCTTTAGTTTTCAAAAAAAAAAAAAAAATGATGTCACTTACAAAAGAAAAGCAAGGTGTTTTATTTAACCTTTCCCTTTCTCTTCTGGCAAGCATGGATAATCTCAAAATATTTGTGTCGACAAAATGATTGTAAGAAAGTGATGGATGAGGCACCAGGATTAAAGGGGAGAAAAGAATAAAAGAAAGACTTAGGACTAGGGCCTTAAAATCTAGAGCAAGTTGTCTGAACAGGAGTCCTTATTAAAAATTTATATTAGAACAAAATAAAAACAGATTTAGTAATGCCAGATTTAAATTGGAAACTGCTATTTATTTGAACTGATGACCCTAAAAAAAAAAAATTTAACTTTTCTAAGCTCTCTGCATGTTAATGGCCTAACTGGGGGGGTCATCACATCCCTCTAGAAACATGTGAAAGGAATAATTTGATGCCATTCCCAGCACCCAACATGTGGGCCCCAGCACGAATCTCTGTTGAAAGGAATCAGAGCTCCTTGGAGGATAGCTAAGTCCCTAAGTCCATGTGTTGACCCACTGGAACTTCTTATAGTTCTCAGAAAACAAAATGCTGGGGTAACGCGGAGAGGACCACGGAGGAAGTTCAGAGGGACTCCCACGGGCCACGCCGTGACCATCTGAGCACTGACATGAGAATACCAATCATAATTAATCAGAACAAGTGCACACTATAAAAGCTGTGAGTCCAAAATACTAAACAGAGACAGTAAAGCATTTGTCACATGAAAGCAGAGGATAAGAAGGTATCCTAAAATATTCTTTGATAGGTGGGGAAAGCTTCACAGATTGGGATATTCTATTTCTCCTATATAAATCTGCATTTTTCCTTATGTGTATCTGTAGGAAAGAATGAATATGGGGGACTCTGACCCAAATAGTTACAATTTCAAAGAACACTTAAGACAACACAGTATAGCTAAGGCCTAACTGGGTAAGTTCAGAGCCCCCCCCCCCCCAGGAAGGCGGCAGAACACAGTGGGGAGGAGAAGTTGGAATCCGATATTCCACCTTCAGGCTCCAGAGCCCCTACTCCCCAGTATTAAAAATGACATTCCCACCCCCCTCAGTAAATGTGAGGAACAGTCCCTGTGGTTTGCCTTTGCCAGACTATGTTTACAGGTTCATCTTTAAGAGGGTTTGATCATGAAAAGTGCAAGGTGGTTTTATTATTATAACCCAGAAATCAGGACACAGTCTGGAAAAGACACACAAATATTGGCTTGAATTGATTTTGTTTCATCTGAATGAAAGGAGTAAAGTTTTGCCCCAGAAATAGTTGCCAAAGTGCCAAGAGGTTTCTAAAGGAAGAACGGGGAAGCTAATGGCTTGAGTG
>NW_003852453.1:5254848-5280429 GCF_000181295.1 Otolemur garnettii
ATTTACTAAGAGTGTAGTTACTGCTCAATACATCCAGGCAGGCAGCAAAGGCCGTATTTCTTATCCCAAACCAGACCCGTTCTATGAGCTCCAGATGCAATACCAACAAAAGAGGCCAACCCACATGTCCATGATGAGGGAGAAGACTGCTGATGGTAGTCGGAAAGATTTTCCTTTTTTTTTTTGGCCAGGCCAGGTTTGAACCCGCCACCTCCGGCATAGGGGGCCAGTGCCCTACTCTTTGAGCCACAGGTGCCACCCCAGAAAGAATTTTAAATGAAGGAGGTAAATTAAGATTGTGGGGCTTAAAAATGACTTGGTGGGTAGGACACTTTTGAACGGGAAAACATGGACGGCTTCTCAGGAGGTAACACTAAGGTGTAAAGGGCAGGGAGCTGGCCTGACAGACGGCTGGGAAGGCATTCTTTGCAGACGAAGAAAGGTAGAAAAGCCCAGACAGACTCAGGAATGTATCTCACATGTCAAAAAGAGAGAGAGAGAGAGAGAGAGGAAGAGCAGACGGCAAGCTAAGATAGCACAAAAGCTAAGATCGCGTTTCCGTCTTTTACAGGTGGCTGCCCAGTTCTCCCAGTACTATTTATTGAAGAGGGATTCTTTTCCCCAGTGTATGTTTTTGTCTACTTTGTGAAAGACCAGATGAGAACATGTGAATGGTTTCATCTCCGGGTTCTCTGTTCTGACCCACAGGTCCATGTCTTTCCATGCTGGTACTATGCTGTTCGGTTAAGGGTACACCTTTGGAGTAGTCCCCTTGGGTATCTGGTAACCATGCTGTTTGGCTAGGGGTACACCTTTGGAGTAGTCCCCTTGAGTATCTGATAACCACAGTGATATCCAGCAATGAGGTATGTTGCGCTTTTTCTAGGATGAGTTCATGAACTTAACTGTTGTTCAGACCTTATATGATGACAGCTCTAACGGCCATTCCAAAAAGAGTTCTAAAATCACTCTGAAGGGTGGACTGAGCACTGGGGTCAGTGCACAGCTTCCCAAGGGGAGGGCCTTGAAGGTGACCATGGCGATATTCAACTACAAGCGATGCAGCACTTTTTCTAGGATGAGTTTGGGAAGTTAACTGTCCAACCTCGTGTAGCTTGAAGTCTGGTAAAGTGATGTCTCCCGATTTGCTCTTATTCTGTAAGGTCACATTGACTATTCGGGGTCTTTTCTGATTCCATACAAAGTATAGAACTATTTTTTCCAGATCAGTGAGAAATGATGTTGGTACTTGAACAAGAATTGCTTTGAATCTGTAAATCACTTTGGGCCATTCTAACAACACTGTGAAGATGTGAGCTTAGAAAGCAAAGAATGAGCTAGAGAATATGATGTGAGCAAAGTAAGCAAAAAGAATAAATAATACTTAAATAATTCCATTCTGCACATCTAAAAGTTGATCAGATTTCTTTTTTTCCACTGCCAAAATACACGTAAGTATAGGATAATATCACATTGTGTGCCATAGGGGCGGAGCAGAAGGGAAGAATGGCCACAATGTGAACAAACAGCAACCGATGCTTTGGGGGGTTGAAGATAAAACAGGCAATAAAAGGCTGAATAGATCACAGCCTTACTCAAAGAACAAAATTAAGGACACAGGCTATAAGAAAGGCACCAGGTCCTTCATACCGTGTTTCCCCCAAAATAAGACACTGCCTTATATTTATTTTTTCTCAAGAAGACACACTAGGGCTTATCTTCAGGGGATGTCTTATTTGTATTAGGTATAATGCAACAATCTGCATTTATTCAAATACAGTTAAGTCATCTTCTTCTGGAGCCTGACAGGGGGAGCCAACCTTGTTGGTGGGGCTGGTGCTAGTGACGGGTGAACTCCTTTCCCCTAGCCGTTCACACATGCGCAATAGGATGCCTGTGAATGAGTTACCACACCCACACCCATGCAAGTGCTAACAGCTCAGAGAAAGGAGCTGTGGCAGATAAAAGGTGTTCCAGTCTTCCTTACCACTTTCCCCAAAATGTAGGGCATGGCTATTCAGATATGCTGCATAGCCACGCCCATCACTAGGTCTTATGATCGGGGTAGGGCTTATATTTAACAAATGCATAGAAATCCTGCTAGGGCTTATTTTGGGGGTAGGTCTTATTTTCAGGGAAACACGGTAGTTACTTGTGCCTGCTCAGGGCCATCTCCGTCACTAGCACCATCTTCCAAAACAGGTAGTACCTACCATGTTACTCCTTTGTTCTGCAAACATTTTGTGCTGTGATAACCAATCTGGGGAGAAATATGATACATTCATCATAAAAATGATAACGTATTCAGTGTGCAGAAATCCCTAGGGCCAGGCCCCTACTTCCCAAATATTCATGCAACTAGAAATGTTGAGATAGTAAAGGAATAGTCAAAATTACAGGAACCTAAACGAGATGAAAACTGAAATACAGAGAAACCTGAAGCTTATCACAGTTAAAATGGGATAATTTATGCAAAGTTCCTAACAGAGTACCTACAATCCTTTCCAAACTGAAAGTAACGTTTTTCTGTGTTGCTTCTACTCGAGTTCTGAAGCTAAAACCTTGAGTAATACAGGCAGAGTGACATAGAATTGGGATGGAAAAGACCAGTCAACACCTGAAAAATCTAATATGCAGAACCTATAAAATAAGGGGACGTTCACCACTTATTTGGTTCACTGAAAATACATAATGATTGTGAAAATTCTTAAAGCTGGAGACTTACGATTTGTGCACTTTATATGTGTCATTCTTCACTAAGAAATTCAAATAATAATGATGATGGGAGGCCTAGATTAAACCATTCACGTACAAGTTTCTCAATAGTAATCAAAGAATCAAAATGTTTGGAGTATATTAAAAGTAGGTCTTTCTTTGCTCCCCCAAAAACCTGGGCTTGGAAAAGTTCAACCTAAAGTAAATATTTGCACACACAAAAAAATTTATTCCAAGTTTTAAAAATCACCTACCACTGCAGAAAAAAAATGCATCTAGCATTTTTCTAGAAGCTACATACATTCAACCTTAAAATGGACTTGCAGTAGGTATTACTACCTCCTTATCTGAGGAAATCATGGTCCAAAGATATTAAATATCTTTGTGTAAATATCTTTGTGTAAATATCTTTGTGTAAATAATGGCACAAAACTAATAAATGGCAATTGTGGAGTCAAACCTAGGGTACACATCGTAGGTTCCAAATTCATGGTCTTCTATGAGTGGACTGCCTCTCAAATATACAAGTTTAACAAGTTCCAAATTACTGGGGCCTAAACATATACCTTATTTAAAATTAAATACGACACTTCCTCTCTTGCGTTTTGGGGATCATTTCAACCACAGCTCCGGAGCCAGTGATTACGAATCTATCTGCACATGCTCATTTGTAACGAGATCCAACTGGTACTCAACCACTGTCCTATGTACATAAGTCTCCGTTCATCACTGGAGAAACCATTTAAGAAACAGGAAAAATAGGTATTGTTTCTCAATATGGCTGCAAAAGCTGAGATAAGAACAGTTCTAGCAAGTTCAATAGAGCCAGAAATAGAGACAAGGCTTGCAAACATTGTGGAAAGACAAGTATCCTGGGAGAGGACCAGCAGGTGGAGAATCCAGCCAGTATTTATAGAGAAGAATGACCTTAAAGGAAGATCCAAACTCCAGAAGAAGGGAAAGACTACACCAGAGCTAACCGCAGAAGGACCCAAGTTCCGTGAGAGCAGAGCTCTACTCTGTGTCACTCTGTCACAATACTGGATACTTGAGAGGTAGTTTCTGAAAGAATCAATGAAGTAAGTGAATAACTTAAAAGCACAGCTATGAATCTTTAAAAAAAAAAAATTTAAGGCCAGGCATGGTGGCCCACACCTGTAATCTTAGCACTCTGAGAGGCTAAGGCAGGTCGATTGTTTGAGCTCAAGAGTTCAAGACCAGCCTAAGCACAAGTAAGACCCTATCTCTACTAAAAAAAGAAAAACTAGCCTAGCCGGGCATTGTAGTGGGCACCGGTAGTTTCAGCTACTCTGGAGGCTGAAGCAAGAGGATCATTTGAGCCCAAGAGTTAGAGGTTACTGACAGCCATGATGATGCCAGAGCACTCTACCCAGGGCACAGAGTGAGACTCTGCCTCGAAAACAAAAAGGAAAGTAAAAAATAAACCAAAAAAAAATTAAGAAGCAAAAACAAAAAAAAATAAAAAATTGAAGTGGGGAAAGGCCTGCCTGTGCCCTTGTCCTTGGTCCTGAATACTCAGGTTTGGCCAGATACGATAGTTTCCTAACCCTGCTTCGTGGTGTCCAAAATCTAGTTTTTCTTTGTTTGAATTTTCCGTCTTTATGAAATAAAAAAAGAGTCTAATTTTTGAGCTGCAGAATAAATCATTCCATGATTTCGGTTCTGAGCTTCTAGAACTGACTGTTGAATGTCCTTTCAACAATTCTATCAGGCCACTTAGAAATATTTTCCCTACACCCTTTGGGAAACTGGGTGTTCTGTGTTTCTCATCCTCCTCTGATGTTCTACGTTAGTTTAAAAATAACAATCACTGCCACTCAATTAGTCGGTAATCAAGTGTAACGCCAGGTGCAAACAAAGTTCTGACCACACTACAACATGCCCTTGTTACTGCAAACGACTTAAGAGTTTTGCACTTATGAAGCCCGTGATCGTGTTAATTCTATAAATTTGAACCAGGTAAAACAGAAAAACAGCATAAGCGGGTTTTTGTTTGTTTGTTTTCTTGACTTCTTTTCCTTTCTAAAGATACCTACAGCAAAATATATCGGCCTTCTGTTTTCCCCACTGTTTGCATTAATTGACATCCCAAAAGTTTAGTATCATTATCATTGTTTTTATAATCAATCTTCCCAACCAGCAGATCTAAAACACAAACAGTACATCACACTGGGTTTTTTTTTTTTTTATTTCAGCCCTGAAAGGGCATTTGAGTTCATCCATTGGTGTTGTAGATTAACCTTGAATGTGAAATATTAATAACTTTCAATTTCACCCTGATATCCAACATGATAATCAATGTAATATCTGAGAAAATCCGCCAGAGAGTAACCTTCAGACATAAAAATAAACCGTATTTAAAATTTTTTATCAATGTTCACATTTCAGGAAGTGCCCTAGAGACCTAACTAGCATGTCAAAGACAAATCACAGTATTTTCCCAAAATGCAAAGGGACATAGAAATGAAAACTTTTAATTGCAAGAGAAAGAGGACTGGATTTTTCACTTATATGTGCTTAGAAAAATCTGTCTCATTCATCAGCAGCAATGAAGGGGGAAAAGTTGGCTATAGGAACAAATAATTGGAGGCCTTTGAAAATCTTTTTCACTATAATGATATGTAACTTTTTTACTCAAACTCCAAATTTCTTCCACTGATAATGACTTAATGTCATTGAAATGTAGTAAAAGATTAAAAAAATGAAACATACATGCTAACCCCACAGGTTCACCACATGGGTATATCTAAACATTTACATACTCACTGGTTTAACTAAGTCAGCAGATAGCTGACCTGGTTGGGGTCACATGTTAACTGCAGAGGGGCACAAGGAAACTTGGTGTGGGATGGAAATGGCCTATATTTATCCATTATTAAATGTGGTTTATTTTTATATTTGTCGAAATGTGTTAAGTTGGGCCAGGCACAGTGGTTCACACCTGTCATCCTCACGTTCACACTCCAAGGCAGGTGGAATGATTGAGTTCAGGAGTTAAAGACCAGCCTGACCAAGAGCAAGACTCCCATCTACTCCCCCCGCCAAAAAAAACCAAATAGCCAGGCATTGCAGCAGGCCCCTCTAGTCCCAGCTATTTGGGAGGCAGAGGGAGGAGGATCACTTGAGTCTAGGAGTCTGAGGTTGCTATGAGCTATGACACCACAGCACTCAACCCCAGGGTGACACAGTGAGACTCTGCCTCAAATTTAAAAAAAAAAAAAACTTATTAATTTGCACAGTTAAAATTTTATTGTATATAAATTATCTCAATATTCTGATACCTTCCCCTCCCAAAAAAAACAAAATTCTGGTATACCATGATACCTACTAATAACGCCTATAGATTACCTACCTAGAACATTGCGAGTACTCAAATATTAACCATGACCCAACAAAGTGCTACAAAGCATAAGAAAATAGTGATTCTCCTGTAAAACTACACACACACACACACACACACACAGAGACTTTCTTAAGGAATAAGGAATACACAGGTTAGGTGAGACACCATAATACAGAACAGAAAATACATTTCTATCCTCTGCCGTAACTACCCACTTAACCTTTGCTGAATACAACTGAGGACAGAATTGAGGGAATCTTGGGAGTATGTTAACTCACTTCCTCTGCGTATCATCACTCAAAGATTCCCTGGGCTCTCAGACCCTTCATTTGACATTCATATGATTCTGACCAGGAAAGAAGGGTGGCCCACCTTCCCCCCAGCCTCTCTCTGGTAGAGAACGAGACTCAGAATGTACTGGCGAGCCAGGGTGGTCGGTAGGGGCAAAATCTTCCTGTGCCAGTGATAGCTCTCTCCTCCTTGGTGGTGCCCAGTCCACCCCCAAGGGTATCTATAAATAGGAGAAGAGAAAAGCGCTGATAATGACGATTGTAACATAATTAAATATTTTATGAAGGACAAACTATTACAGTAGTGAGAGCTCTGGCAGCACAGACAGACCATATGCACCTCACCTACAAGTTCATTATTAAAAATCCTAACTGGCCTCCACGGTGCCTTCCCAAGAAATCCAAATTGAGACTATTTCGTGTGCTCAAACGCACCGAGACCACTCTGAAAATACACAGGGACATGGCAAATTAACAACAAAAGAGATGTAGGGGTCCCCTGGAAATCAAGGGAGGGGGTATAAACCTACTTATCAGGTGCGGTGGACTCTGTTACGGAGATAGGGGCACCGACAGCCCCGACCAGAGCATTACAAAAGCTATCTGTGAACAAAAACATTCGAACCCCCTTAATATTTTGAAATGTTTTTCAAGGTTAAAAGAAAAAAGAAAGAAGAACATAGTATTTTTAAATACTAGCTAGTTTAAGAGTCTCCAACGTATTTCAACTCTCCCAAATCCTCAACCAAGAGACATGCATTTCTACTTCAAAAAAAAAATGACATTTTGCAAACAGGATAATACACGTGCTTTCTTTTTTTTTATAATAAAAAGTAGGGCAAAGTAAAAAACAGGTGTCTCTACAGATGGAGTATACTAAATACATGTAGCACTTCTGATAATGTTGAACCATCCCCCCTTTTGGAATTGAAAACCTCCCTAAAATGCTGAACTTTCAAACATTGCTAAATATTTAGATTCTCAAAGGATGAGATTCATTATTTTGCACAGTAACACATCTTCAAATAATATTTCAGGCTAGTTTTGAAGAACTGCAATTGATATCTTTTCCATATATACTTAACCTCCTACAGATTTATTTGATTCTCAATAATTACTATTCTCTGGTAAAAGGCATATGTTATTACAGTACACTGCGCCCCCACAAGCTGTCCATTCAGTGTATTTTAATAAATCTCTGCCAGAGCTGTATAAATTTGATCCTGTTTAAATTTAATAAGGATCAGAATATATCAAAGCACAAATACCCATGGGAGAAATAGATATTTTGCATAGTTATTGAATGGCCTATTCAGGGATACAATATGTAAGACCCAGACCATCAACCTTGAATTAAAAAGAGAGATTAATGTGTTCAAAGCCGGCTACTTGTTAAATAACATATGAAATTAGTATTTAATAAAACATCTTCTCTATATTGCTGCTAATGGTATCAGTCCTAATACAGCTTTAATATCAATATTCTCATACAGAATTCTAATATTTACAGGAATTGTCAGCAACGTTATTTCTTAAATATCTACATTACTTTGATGAAAACGCAAGGCTACACAGAACACAGATAAAGTGTCTCCGGCAATTTGGAATGGAAGGCTTAATCTTCATCTCAATAACATAAATAAAAAGAACAACTACTTTGCTTGATGGATTTCCCCCAGATTACAAGCCTGATGATCAGTGAACGGCTTCCCCAAACACTCCCATCTCTAGCAGGGTATGTTTCTGATTTGAATCATATTTCAGTGTTCATCAATATTCTGTGGTTGGGCAAATCACTGCCTTTTTTTTTTTTTCCTACCAAAATTTACACTGGAGTGTAAACACAAAGGGCCGTGAGTAATGGGCCTGGATTTAGAGGCAGCAGGAAGGTACAGAGGGCAAAAGGTCAGGTATCAGGAAATCCTTCTTCACAGAGAGGATGACTTATGTGACAACTATTGCTGAGAAGATCAAAGGGGCACAGCATCCCTTAGGGCATGTAAAACCAACCTTTTCTAGCACTAAATGCCCAGGACAGATGGACGGGCTAACCTGTCTTCAGTTATCTACAAATATTTTGGAGGCCACAAATTGTTGAAAGCCTGGGAAACCTACATTAGCTCACGCATGTTAAATTCAAATCTACACCTCATTATTCCCAGGCCCTTTCATCTTATTTAAGCTAGAAATGTGAGGGCTGGTTCATTTATCATACAAACTGATAAAATACACTATCAGTTAGCCTACTGGGATCCATTAGCCAACCTAACCCTTAAGATTAGGTCTTTCAGATAGGTGGTTATCAGGTAAAGAAAGCTCTCACCAAGGTGCCCGGCTCCCCGAGCTAGGTTGGGCCTAATTCTTAGCCCTTCATTACGACTCCTCTGAGCCACCTATGGAGTCCCCCGGTGCCTCTGCTGGATGGGGTTGAGTAAAAGAAGAGAATCCCAGCTACCCCCCAAAAGAAATAAGCATGATGCTTGGGCAATCACCAACAAAACCAGACATCAACTCTTAGGAAGAAATTAGTAATTGAATGATTCACAAATAAAAGCCCCACTGGCCCAAGAAAATCAGAATATGGATAGAGACACCACGCGTCAGATGGACCCAATTCCATAAAGTGTCAATCCACAAAATCCAAACATAAAAAGCAGATCCATCAGACTGATTAGTGCATTTAAAAACTTCAGAAGTACCTTCAAAATCTCTTATGTACCTTAAAATCAAGCTCTTGGTTGAAATGTCTTCGGTTTTCCAATAAAATCGTGTGATGTATTATACTGTAATTTTTCAGAGAAACTTTTATTTTAAAAGGCTCCTCTTGGCAGCAGTACTAGCACCTGATTTTACACAAAATACAATGCCTGGCCTCTTAACAAGGGCAATGCTACCACTGCCAGCTCTTTGCAGCAAGCAAAAACTGAGGCACCCTATTAGATGTGACGTGTGTTCTGCTCCTGTTAATAGACCTGCCTCAAATTATAGCTCTCCCTCCCAGATCAGTGGCGGCCAACTTTCAGTTGTTTGTATACCCCCTGGTATTTGTATGCCCCCTGGTATACCCCCTGGTACTGGTCATTTAAACCAAGTCCTTTAAAGTGTTTCTCCTTATCCAAAGTCTTAGAGCCAGATGTGTTTTATAGTTGACAGTTTTTAAGATTCAGAAAAGTAATACGGTGCATATTCCATTATTACATAACACCTCCAAAGGTCTGAGGCAGCACCCCACATCAACCATATGGATATTTCTGCAGCAAAATATAATATCTGAATATTCACATAACGGCAGATAAATAAAGAATAATCGCATGTGAGCTCAGGTCAGGTTGTGTCACGAATGCGTTGCCATGAACTTTTTCTAGATTTGTTTTTCAGAGCATTTTGAATTTGGGAATTACGGATAAGGTACAGTATCGTGAACCTTTACTGAGCTCTAACTCATGCCTCTGCCTTGAAAAAGTGTCCCTGGTTATTAACAAAAGGCAACTTCAGGTCGTTGGTGAAAAACCAGCATTTTGCCATAAATAGCACATGACCATGAAAAGAAATAAATAAATGAAAAATAATCTATTTAATTCTTGCAAACTCATAGCTACAGAAGGGCTTATAGCTGGGTCCTACATGCTATCCCTCCCTCCTCTCTCTCTTTCTCTCTCCCTACCGCCATGTTTGTAAATCTCTGTTAAAAGGGGAGATTAGCAAGTATTAGGTGTTAAAAGACACAGTGGCACCAAGCTGAGATTTTTCTCCCTAATGCTGCAAGAGAAACTGAAAGAAAAATGAAGAGGAAACCCCTTTCAAATTCAATATGGTATAAAAACATATCCTCATAGCTAAAAACCAAACCCCATCCCACCAATGGGAAAAGCCCAAGACCACCTGCCCACCTTCTCCTTTCCAGACCAGCCAGCTCATCCCGGGTTTGCTCACCCCCTGCCAGCCCTGCCAGAATTCTCCACCAGCTGCTTGGAAAGAGAGGTCACAACATTCAGGAGAGAGGGGGAAAGCCTAAAACGGGATGAGAACACAGGAGTCCAGAAGAGCTTCATTTTATATCAAACCCACTTGATTTTATAACTTTGAAATATGTTTTGCCTGGTGTATGGCTGACTGTGCCAATGGCGTTGTCATCCTCGGAGTATGCAGACACCAGTGGCAGGTTCCGAGCGTGTGTGCTCAACACCAGAGGATGCGGGAAGCCAAGAATTGTCCCTCAGACTCAGCAGCAGCAGCAGCACCACCTGGGAATTTGTCACAAATGCAAATTCTTGGGCCCCACTTCAAATGTACTGAATCAGAAACTCTGGGTGTTGGGCTCAGCAATATAGGTTTGAATAAGCCCTCTAAGGTGATTCCGCAGCTCACTCAAAGTTGGCAAGTGCTCAGCTAAGAGCCGGGTCTCTTAGCCTACCCCGTCTGAGTTCCAGCTTTATCACTTCCCACCTGCCACTGGGATCACTCAAAGTTGGCAAGTGCCCGGCTAAAAGCCCGGTCTCTGTACTCAGCCTGCAGAGTCTGAGTCCCGGCTCTATCTCTTCCCACCTGCCACTCCGATCACGTTATTTCATCCTAGTCACACCTCCACTTCCTCACCTGCTAGCTGGGACATTGATAGCACTTACCTCATAGAGTTCTTGCAGATTAAACTTACTAATACATGCACAGTGCTTAGAATACTTCCTGGAAATATTTCACAAATATTCACAGTACTCTGCGTAAGCTACATAAAACCTTTACTTAATAATATTTCTTATTGATAATAGTTCTTTTCTCCAAACCACAAACGACTGTTAAGAACTACATTCTTCACTTAGCACTAAAGCTTGAGATGCGTAGGCCTTGTCTAACAAGCGGAAGCCTGGGTTTTACTTCAGCAGAGACAACCACACAACAGCCCACGGGCTCTACACAAACCGTACGCGGTTTCCAATTGGTGCCAATACTTAAAAATTTTAAATTATCACAGAAATAACATTTCTGGTCCTTTTTGGAAAAATCAGGAGCTCAGACCACAGAGACCTGCAATTCCCCAGAGCTACTCTTGGTCAGAGTGGAGGTGCAACCATTTCCTCTGGGGGAGGCCACCTTCCCCTGTTCACCCCAGTGCCCAGTCTCCTACACGCAGGGAGGTCAGCTGCAGACGCGTATCACCTTCCTGCCACCTGTGACACACGGGGTCGGGAGCCCTGTCCTTCTACCAGCTCCAAAGCCTTTGAGTATGCTCTCTGAGGACGGGGCGACCAGCCATCCCAGCTTGGGAGACTAAGGGGTTCCCAGGACACGGGTCTCTCATGCTAAAACTGGGAGAATGCCAGACAACCCGGGACAAGTCAGTCCCCCTCTCTGTGCAGACAGCTCCCAGTCTACAACCCAGGTTTGTTCCCTAGCTGGTCCCATTTCCAAATGCCATGGGGAACACTCTCCTTACAATCAATCCCACATTCTCCTCGACACACACTTCCCTCCCTTCATTCTCGCCGCCTCAGTAGCAAGCAGGGTCCCTGGCACTGGAGAGAACGCACTGAACACCAGAGAGGACACTCTCTGCCTTCGTGAGGTCATGTTCTAGCATGGGGGGGGAAAGGACAACAAAATAAATAAAAACACAGAGCATGTGTGATGGCACCGAGAGCTTGGACGGCAGTGGGGCAGGGAGGAGGGGAGATGGCCAGGGCCGGGGAAAGGGAAGAGGATTCCACTTTGAGAGCCATAAAAGGCCTCCATGAGAAAAGGACACCCCAGGGGAGACCTGGAGAAGCTGAGGGAAATGCCCAAAAAACACTATTTGGAGCAGAGGGAAGTAAACCAAAAGCCTGGAGGTGGGAGTGTGCCAGGCCCAGGTGAGGTCAAAGAGATGATGCCCCGGCTGAGTTCAGCCTGAGCCTGGACCCGGAATGGATCAGGTGAGCTCAGAGCCAGGGAGTAATAGGATGACCTAGCTCACTTACTAGTCTAGAATAATCAACACGTTGGATTGGGCGTTCATAGCTCAGAGATTAGGAGCCCGGCCACATACACCAGGGCTGGAGGGTTCAAACTCAGCCTGGGCCAGCTAAACAACAGTGACAACTACAGCAAAAAAAAACAGCCAGGCATTGTGGCAGATGCCTGTAGTCCCAGCGACTTGAGAGGCTGAGGCAAGAGAATCACTTAAGCCCAAGAGTTTGAGATTGCTGTGAGCTCTGACGCCACAGCACTCTACTGCGGGTGACTTAGTGAGACTCTGCTCAAAAAAAAAAAAAAAATCATCAACACCTAGTTGTTTTTTCTACATATTCAAGGAGGTCCATTCAAAGAAACTCAATTCCCCTCCTTCTGTAAGTTCAGCACCCTAATCCCACTCATGGAAAACAGGAACCACCTTCAACATCTTTGGATCCTTTGACCACGAAGATGGATGTAGAATCCAACACTGAAAAGGAAGACTGACCTCAGTTTACCTGCTAGAATTCTATACTGTCGGCAATATTTTATTCCACTGGAATATTTGTGTTTATAAAGATGTTCTGATGAACAAGACTTCTTTTTTAACTTCATGAAATTTTCAACATAAAGGAACCCTGAATTCCTATTTTGAAATCCATTGTGCCATTTTTATTCTGCCTGTATTTTAATACAGCATCAATATTTAACTACTCATTAAATGAAGTGTGACTTTTATAGTGAAAATGTCAGTCTTTGCAGTTCATTAAATTCATTTAAAGGATAGCTGCTTGATATTTTTTTTTTTCCTGGAAGAATAAAAGAACTGGGAATTGAAGACATAAACTTTAAATTTAAACATGTGTTTTCTTCAAAATTAACATTCAGAAGCTGTAACATTATTCATGAGATCGAGGGGCTGTTTGCATCTTCCTGCACTGACTTAGAGACTGTCGCCTTTTATAGAGTGTAGAGCTGTTTATCACAGTTGGATATGACCAGTGGAATGTCACTGTGGACATTAAGATGTCATAAGCTATTATGAATCTCTGGAATTCTGCATGTAGTATTAAAAAAACATTATCTTGAACTATGGCATCAGAAGAAAATAAACCTTGGAAGATGGGAAATTTAATAACTCGCTGAATCCAACAGGGCCTCAAAGTGGTCTATTTGAGTTTTAAAAAATAATTCTGATAAGACATTAGACTGTCTGAAAAGAAAAAGGGGGATATATTAAAGATGGAATTTGAGAAATGAGTTCCAATGGATTTTTTAGATGTTTGCCATTCTTTCTTCCTAAAATTACTGTGACTTACATGGATGGAGCAGTAAATGCAAATGATTTCCAATCACACGGGGACGTGTGTACAATGACGAAGTCTCTTAATGAGAACTGAGAAGATTTGTGGTGTCTCTGAACAAGACATGAAGGAAACAAGTTCTCCATGCCCTTCCTGTCCCAAAGAGGGCTGAAAGGGACCCATTCTCAGTACAAGAACAGGGACCCCCCTCCCTCCCTCTGGCTCCCCATTTTTTCCCAACCACCGACCTCAACAGAGATCCCAGCATCATCTTTGAAGCACACTCAGTTTAAAAGAGCCTCAAGATGAAGCCTCAACTCTACACCCATCAGGCAAAGACCTTTCAAAACCTGGCCTAGACCCTCTGGGTCTCCTGAGAACACCCACTTTCTGCCTTTCTAGGACTTGGCACTTTCCCACGATGCTTCTCCCTTTCCTGGCACACCCACCCCCCCACCCCACATTCTCCTGTCATGGTCAAATTCCCCAGAAAGTCTCTTGAGCCTGGGTGATAATGACAAAAGAAAAAGGCTACTGAGCTGTATTCTGGTTTCAAAAATCTAAAAGGCAAGACATTGGAGGGAAAAAGAGAGAGAAACAGAGAGAGAGGGCTTTGTTTTGTTTTTCCAAAATAATAAACGTTCAGGACCTGCTAACTCCATGCATCTGCTGAGTGCATCTCACCTCATCAGGTACAGGACATGACATGAGTGGAGAATCTTTCTGGTGCCTGCAAAGTGTGACGGCATTTTAGGGGCAGAGGGCTCGCCGTGTACCTTTAAGTAAAGATCCATTTAATTAAGTTGGGGGCAATGATTTTTTTTTCCTTGTTCTTTTTTTCTTTTTCTTTATCCTTTTTTCCTAAAGCCCTCCTACTGGAAAGGCAACGGGAAGAAAACGTATGTGGAGTCTCGAGTGCCTACCTAAACGATTACTCTGAGACAGTGATTCTCAACCTTCCTAATCCCGCGACCTCTTAATACAGTTCCTCATGTTGTGGTGACCCCCAACCATTAAATTATTCCCATTATGCATACCTGTCATTTTGCCACTGTGATGAGTCATAAGGTAAATATCTGATATGCAGGATGTGCTTTCATTGTTACAAAGGGAACCCACAGGCTGAGAACGGCTGCTCTAAGATATTATAGCACACATCAGATAAAATAATAAAATTCGACTGCAGGCCCTTGCACACTTCCTGAGCCGCAGGCATCCTGCCATTGGCGACTTTTGCATCTACACCCAGAGGGCACCCACTAATTTCAAATCAACGGCTACTGTCAAGCAGTTATGAATTCATCCATTGCATCTTGGCTACCGGAGACAGCAGGGAACGGATTACAAGACAAAAACAGAGAGCTGGACCCTTCTCATCCTCTTCTCTCCATGACTGGGGAGTCTTCATGAGTCCTGTGGGGTGCAGATGCCCCCACACACACACACTTTCCAACATTTTCCAATATTTTTATATTTTTACCCACTCCCTGTCTTCTCTGTTATAGGTAACAGCAGTAATACTTTAATGGAAAACTGCCTAGCAAACCCAAAAAGAAGTAGAATTGAAAAAAAAAAAAAAAGCCATACATCCCACTGACAGATACCCACCATTAAATTATTTGTTCCTGCTTTTAAATAGTACAAACACGGGCATGCCCACAAATAACTAAAGGGTTTGTTTGTTTTAATCAAGACCTTCCACCATTAGCTGTTCAGGAACTTCCCACATTGCCCGAACTAGCTACTTTTCATAACATTTCCCACTGCCTCCAAGACACTCTCCAACAGTCCCATTGGCTTAAGGATTCTCATACTTTTCTGCCTAAATTTGTCGTTTCCCAAGTTTAATTACCCCGCCACAATCCGGTGGTCAACAACCAACTGAAAGAGGATGGTATTTTTTTCCCCCTCATAAATCTATTCATCGAGATTCGACCATGCCTGGAATGTTCAGGGAAAGCTTCAATAATCAGGGGAGAAATGAGTTGCAGAAACTCAAAGAGAAGAGAATAGCCAAGGCAGGAGATTACGAAGCCAGGAGATGAGGGCGCACTGAATTAAACATTCTTAAGCAGACTTACATACATAATGAATTGGTCAATTCTGCCCAGTGTTTCTGAAAGAGATTACCCTTCCAACAAGCCAAATGAGTGTTCAAGGATGGTAGCTGGGATGGATTCCTGAACAAAATAAGTGTTAATCACTTTATCTCCCTCAATCTTTTTTGTGAAGAAGAGCAACTTTTCATTTCCATAAAGCCTTGAAAAAAAAAAAAAGATGGCTGGCAGGGGATGGGGGAAAGGGGGGGGTTGGTTAGAGGATGAAGACAATGACGGCCCTGAAAAGGGGGATTTCCTGACAATAAAACCCTGATCAGAGCCAGAGAGGGGACATTGTTGTGCTCAGCACAGCCCCTTCCTTTGGGAATTCCAGGCATAGTAGAGAGAAGAGGGTCACAGTGACAACTGCTTTGGGAAGGATCTACCAGGTAGGCTTTGTGACTTACTGCTTGGGAAGCCTGGACCACCACAATACATCTTCTTGGAATTTGTTCTTTAAACACGTTGCTACAGGCTTGCTTAAGACATCCTGTCAATTGTTCCAAAAATGTGTAATCAGCTTAGGAAATCTTAAAGCAAAGAATACTAAATATTAGCATCTAAATCTCACAACTGGTTGCCTATTAAGATTTTCCCACAACCAGGCACAGTACTGGGTACTGAAGATACGACAGAAAACAAGGCACCAAGATCACTGCTCCTTGGAAATCAAAGACTAGAAAGGGCCTAACCGCTCCTTCAATGCTGATGTGATCCAGCCATACGCAGAAGAGGAACCAATGAGCAAAGAAAAGGCTTCTGGCTTGAGGTTCACATGACTCAAGACTTAAAAAATAATAATAATAATGGAAACAACCAGACACACGAAATAATTAACTTGAGTATATCCCCACAATATCAGGAAAAAATGGGGCAGGAAACCAAAATCCTTGACGTCTAGATCCTATGTACTACTTTGATATAATTATTGCACAGAATTATTGCACAGAACTAGTCGTTGGTATTATTTTAACAATCCCTTCTAAATAGCTTTGTGGCTTATTCAAGCACCCAGGGACATAGGTGGGCCCTCATGGAGCCAATTCCCTAGTTGATGGACAATCACTTCCTCTAATGAACACAGGCCTTCTCTTCTCAATACCCTCGATCACGCTGCTTTGTAAACTTAAAAGGTAGAGGGATTTCCAAACAGAAAGAGGGAGAAGAAAAAGGAAGACCTCTGGCAGGTGCCAAGACAGGTGTAGATTCTTTTACGTGGTCCAGAAGCCTCCTTCCCTACTAAGCGTCTATTCCTCACAATGAATACTGACCTTCTGAGCTATTCTGGGGAACACACAGAGATGGAGGCTCCTTTTGGCTCCATCAGGCCCTAGAGAAATAGCTGTCCTATATTTAGATAAGTGCCCTTTGTAACAAAGGAATAACACCCCAGTTAGCACTTTCTAAATGACAAAATGAGAAAGTTTTCCAAAATATTCCTCTAGCTCAGTAGTTCTCAACCAGGGGACGTTTGGCAATGTCAGAAGACATATACGATTGTCATAATAATTGCAGGTGTTACTGGCATCTACTGGATAGAGGCCAGGGATGCTGCGGAACCCCTACAATGAGCAGGAAAGTCCCCCAAAACAAAGAATTATTCGATCCAAAACGCTAACAGCGCCGACGTTAAGAAACCCTGCTCCAGTTATACATTAAACAAAGAACAGGTATAAAGTCCCCCAAAGCTGTTAAAATATAAGATATTCTGAAGTGAGATGTTTCTTCCATGGTCTATGTTTAGAAATGTATCCATGTGTTAAGAAACTGATCTGATCTTAGGGCAATGCCATCTTATAATAAAATGACAATGGTAAGATTAATGACGTGCTTAATTTATAGAGAATGACAATGTTTACAGCAATCCCATGCTGTAAATACTACCATTACCCTCTGGGAGGCAAGCTTATTTGTTACAGACAGCAACCCTATGGAGTGGGTGGGTTTGTAACCCCCTCAGAAGTGTGTACTACGGACAGGACTTGGTATGTTTGGCTCACCACTGTTCAGCACCCAGCAGTCAAATCTCCGTTTCAGAAATCGTGATACTAAGTAAGAGGCCACCCTGCTTCCCTGGTGCCTCTCACACTCCCTGCCAGCCTGCCAACTGCGATATTTGGAGTCACAGAAACCCATCAGACCCAACAACAGCCTAAGTAGAAAAGCATTAGGCTGCTTTCCAAAGTTACCAAAGTCAGATTTTCCAATTTTCAGGAAACTGATTAAACAAAATAGTGACCCCAAGACAATGGCAAAATGCATGTATATGGCCATGAGTCACTTTAAAAACAATCTTAGAGGGTGGCTAGTTTTACAAGAGGTCAACTGCTTTTCTTAACTTGACCAGGGCTCGTGCAGCACCAGGACCACGCTGGAGTCCTGAAGCCACAACAGCTGTACTTTCTCAAAGGACGAACACCCTGGGTGAGTGCAGAGACACGTTCCAACCAACAGAGAGCCAACACAGAGACCAGGACGTCAACGCCTGACAACAGGTGCAGCGGGCCCCCAATGCCAGGGTAACCCTAACACAGTCTTTAAGTAAAATTAAGAATGATGCTAATTATGTCATGAGGTCAACTTTCAGGAACTAATATTTTTTGAATGATCACCGAGCACAAACATTAATTTAAAGGGTCAGAGAGGGAACCAATTTTCCTACTTCTATCATTTCAGTAGATTCTATAATTCTGGGGGAAATATCCTATAAGAAATAAACTCTAGCAAGTGCTATAAATTGAGAATTTTGAATTCATCTTTACAAAAAGACCCACAGGGGAGAAGCTAAGCGTTTGGGGGTTTTTAGTTTTACTGTACTAAGTAAACTTAACTTTTTCATAATGTGGAAACTTTTAAAAAGCTATGAACAGTATTCTGGACACTCTATACAAACACTATAGAAGTCCTTTAAGTATTTATTCATAATCTGTTCTTCTCCACAAGAGAATTAGGGGGACCTTTATAATATATTTCATTTTTTGTCTCAAAAAATAAACAAAATGAATTTAATTTTTAAAAGAGGGGTAATAATTACAAGAATCAAGACAAATAAAAAGTAAAATTAAATTAATAAAAGTCTGGATGACTAGCACCCAAGAATACATACCCTATGGTTCTGAACAGCTCTACGAAGTGGATTCATGTTTGACTCTGAGCTTCCTGGCAGCCAATGCAAAGAAAGAACAAGAATGGCAAGATGAATACTACTCTTTAGAACTAAGTGGATTTTTTTTTCAGCCCTTTCTGATATAGTGACCACAGAAGATTCTCTGATCATGGAAACGGACACCATAAGATGGAAGAGGCTGCACTCTAAACAAAACCAAAAGAAACAAAGGGTGTCCACAAAACCATTCCTCATAATTCCTCCTCATGCAAAGCACCAATCAGTGCACACATCCATAAAGGAGAAAGAGCCAGTGGGGCCGACTGTGGAGTGGGGTACACCTAATGTCATCAGAGCACTCGGCTCTCTCAGGAGTGTGGTAGAGCCTCTCATCAGATTAGGTTAGCTGGACGCCCCATTCTTCTCCGGAACATTCTTCAAAAATTTTATTCCTTTTTTTCTTTTTTTTTTTTTCAGAGCCTCACTCTGTCACACAGGCTAGAATGCCATGGCCTCAGCCTACCTCACAGCAACCTCAAACTCCTGGGCTGTAAAGAGATCCTCCTGCCTCAGTCTCTCAAGCAGCTGGGCCGGCAGACGCTCCTCCCAACACCTGGTTAATTTTTCTATTTTTATTAGAGACAAGGTCTCACTCTTGCTCAGGCTGGTCTCAAACTCCTGAGCTCAAGTGATCCACCAGCCTCGGCCTCCCAGAGTGTACCTGGCCTATGATGGTAACATTTATCATCAGGAATAATATACTGGGAAGTTGAATTCTAACACACAGGTTGTGTTAGAATGGGAAATTTTATTAGCGGCTGGAATCAAGCGCTGAAGTATTACTGTCTGTCCTCAAATGCCATGTGTCAACCTAGGACTGAACTGCCATCATTTTCTCACACACACCCTTCCTCTTTTTCCCCCTCTACAACCGGATGCTGTTTTTGGCTTTCTTTCTTACCTGTCTTCTAGATCACCCTTTATCTGTTGCTCTCCTCTTACCTCCTGTTATCATCTCTCACGCTCACCCTTGAACTGGACTTACTTTTTCCTTCCCTTGGTTTTCTGCCGTGAACTTCCACAGACCCACGCTGATAAGCGCACAGGCTTGAGAAACAAGGAAAAAGGGAGATGCTAACTGCACCTGCCACGGTCCCACCTGTCGGAAGCTCCGCCATTTTCAAAGTGTCTAAACTAAGAACAGAAGCTCTAATTGGTGGGACCACACCTTCCGTGCATTTTACAAGGGTACATGTTAAATTTACTAAGTCTACGATATAAATGTCTTAACACAATAACTAAGAAAATGTGGTGAAGGCTATATTAACCAGTTTGATGAAAATGTTTCAAATGGTCTATAAAACCAGCACACTGTACCCCCACCCCAGAAAGAGAACAGAAGCTCAGGTGATCAAATACATAGCCATAACTACATGTCTTCTAGAAACCTAGGATTGAGACAAGCCACAAAAGGGGGAATATCTAATATATTTTAACCCCACTGGCAATTAAAAACCTACCAAGCCAAAGCCAAGACTAAAAAGGATATCTGCAAATTATTGCAGACAGACCAATGCTATATGCCACCAAACAAAGTTATTTATTATAAACAACTGGGCTTTGAGTCACATGCAAAACAGCTACTTTAAAAACAAAAACAAGTAATAAATCGAAGCAAGGTGCAAAAAACTAAAGGCGGCAAACCTAGTTTGTGAAACTGAGCTAACACCACAGCCATGACTGTCAACAATGACCCTGATAGAAAATCCATCAGCTGTTTTCCCCCAAAAATGTGTTTTTGCTTAATGTGGTAAGTTTCATACTAGCTTTGGAGGGTCTTGAAAGTAAAGTTGAGGTCACAGCAATGAACCCTGAAGGCCAGTGTTCCTACTGCCTAGCATGCATTCTAGATTAACCTAAGTAGTACATAAATGAACTTTGTAAGATTTAAATAGTTACGCATTTATTGTACAGGTAATGTCTGTACACTGCAAGCCATCCAGGGCTGCCGTGTGCCACAGTGATATAAATTAAAAGGAAAGAGGGGAGGCCTGAGGCGGGATCTCACCTAACATGCACAGTGTGAGGGTGTATAACACGCCCCCTGAGTGAGGGCCTCTTTTACAACTGAATCTTCACCCTGGAAGTAAGAACAATGTGATCTAAAAATGTGTACCCTCATATTAATTTGAAATAAAAAATAAATAAAGAGGACGGCACCTGTAGCTCAAAGGAGTAGGGCACCAGCCCCATATGCCGGAGGTGGCGGGTTCAAACCCAGCCCTGGCCAAAAACTGTAAAAAAATAAAGAAAGAAAAAATAAATAAATAAAACCGTATCCAGTAATACAGATAAATTTCACAAATGAAATAAAAGCAGCTAGATGCAAAATACTATCTACTATATGATTACATTTACATAAAACACCCAGAAAAGCAAACTATTCTCTGGAAGGGGAAGTTGGGACAGTGAGAAGTCCAGGCTGAAAATGAACGTCAGGGGACCTTTCACGGTGATTGTCGGTTTCACAATCTGGATGGCAGTTAAGTAGGTGTGTTCAGATTGTAAAAAATCTTTGAGCTGTACACTTCAGTTTGGCACAGTTTGCACGATACATCTTATGTGTCAATTAGGAGTTAAGAAATTAAAATACAAAGTGAGTCAGCGTAAAAGATTTTCAGTAAATAATACCAGTGGTGGGTAGATAAGGCAAAAATGAAGGTGGCAAGTCTAAAAAAGGATTGCTAAAAACAAAGATGAGCTGTTGTAAATGTTTTTTAGAAGGAGAACGATAGCTGAGACGGATACCCAGAAGCAGGGCCTGGATTCAGGGGACGGTGAGAAAAGTTAAAAGTACACGGAGGCAGTGAGGAACCCAGCACACACCAGAGGCCTGGAGTGGGGTCCTGACAGGAGAGAGAGGAGGACGGGGTCACACAAGGAGAATGGAGGAGAAGGAAGCTGCATGGGGAACGTGAAAGGGGCCAAGGGATCAGCACCAACTTCAAAGCTCTGCACTTGGAAATGAACTTGGCACTGAGAGTCCAGAAAACTCAAAGGGGAGTTTGGAGTAGGAGAGACACGAGCTGTCACATGGCTTCTGTTGGATTCACACTGACGGCAGACAGGGAAGGGGTGACAGCCACGTGGGAGCTGATAAGTAGAACAAGCTGGATAAAGATTTGAGGTCTTGGGGCCACTTACAAAAATGGCCAGACTCTTTACTCCTCCTAGATCCCCCTTTCGTAATGTAATTTTGCTGCCCCTCCCATCAAGAAAAAAACTAATTTCCTCTTCCCTTGAATCCAGGCTGGCCGATGACTGGCTTTGGCCAGCAGAAGGTGGAAGGGACAGTGTGACACTTCAGGGCCTGGGCTCAGAGCCTCCAGGGTACTTCCATGCTCTCTCAGGACGATGCCAGTGGGAACATGCTGGAGGTGACAGACCACCTGCTGGGGAAACCAGGGGGCCCAGTGGACAGCCGGCCAACTTCCAGAAGCAAAGCCTCCTAGCCAACCTGCAGATAACTGCAAACATCATAAGGAAACCAAGAGGAGAGTCACCGCCCATCTGTGCCCACTGTAAACTGCTGACTTGCAGAAGCTTACGCAAAATAGCAAAATACACGGTTATTGTTTTAAGTCACAACGTGGAGAGTTGGTTTATTACACAGCCACAGATAACTGATACAAACACCACCAGAGAGGGAACAGCTAAAGGCACAGAAGGGGATCTGCATAAAAAGGAAAAAAATACAGAGGCAAAAGAAGAAAAGGCCAGGCCTCTTAGAGGAAGTTGCCAACCCCTGGGAAGAGAGGCCCAGCACAAGACAAGCCATCAGCAGCATCCAGAGAGAAGCACCCAGGAAGAAAGGCAAGGGGAAGGAACCAACAAAACGGGGAAAAGGCACCTCAAGGAGTTCTCAGCAAAGTACAACCCCAGGGCTTACTGCAGGCTCCCATATTTTGCATGAATGAACCAAGTTTGGTCTGGCAAGGCAGAGCTCATTGGAGAGGAGTGTCAGTAACTCAAGGAGGAACAGAAGTGGTATTACGGAGAGACTGGGTGGCAAAACGTGGGACCTTAAATAAAGACTACTTATTGGAAGGATCATTCTGTGGGAGCTCTACGAGTCAGGAAAAGTGAAAGTGTGGATGGTCCTTTCTGTAGGACTCTACCACCGCACAGGTGGCCGGACCAGCCACATCAGCACAGCCTGGGAACTCACTCCCAGGCCCACTCCGGGCAGCCCCAGGCCTACTCTGCATTTTATCCCGATTCCCAGATAGGAGCACATTCAAGTCTGAGAAGCACTGCTCTAGGGGGTACAGAGACAAGGAATTGAAGAGCATTTAATTACTTCTTGAGACAGCCATTCTGTTTTGAATTCCCTTTCAAAACCCTCAGATAAAATCAAAGACAAAGTCTCAGGTTGGTGTGGGCCTGTCTTCCACCTCCCTAACACTTGCAAATCTCCCTTTTCAACAAACAGAGAGCAGAGCTTTAGGCAAGCAAGGTCTCCAGTGAGATTTCAATAACACTGTTTACTCCTCTTCTGTTTAATTTTAGGATTCCCTTCCAGGGGTGGAGGGCATCGGATTTTCCATTTGCGGCAGTCTTAATTTCACGTTAATTTATTTAAGGGGAAAAAACTAGGTAAACAGAAGTACGAAGGATGTTACAATGGAGTGGAATAAGGAGACAGCAAAGCTTGTGTCCAGACAGGTGGAACTCAATGAAGTCCAGACTGGGAAATCTCAGGGGAGGTCAGAACATCCGAATGGAAGGATGCAGGAAAGATGGGAGCAGCACCCAGAAGCCAGAATGTGCAGCAGGTAGGAAGAAATAAAACACTTGGCAGGACTCATCCCAACAGGAAGAAGGTGCTTTTCCCTGGGCCTGGAACAAAGAGAGAGCTGGTCTCTAAAAGAGAGAGGAGGACAAACGAGAGAGATCACTGGTCGATAGTATCAAATTCCTATACCCTGGAAGATCAGAATTCCCATCTAAGAATGAGGGTGGGCTGGTCTGACGGGCCTTGAAAAGAGTAGGGAAGATTTGAACTGTGCATTGCAGAGAATTTCTGCAAATGAACAAAAGGATTCTGCCATGGTCAGCCCAGGTAAAGTCGGATGATGTTAATTTCTAGTAAGGAAAATGGATGCAGGTTTTGGTTGCCCCAAGGTTGAGAAGTGGGACTCTGAAGGCTGACCCAAAACACACAGCAGAGGAGAGGGAACCCAGGAGGTCGAATAGTGGCCAGAACAGCTGACAACGTCCTCCTAGTCAAGATTAGAGTCAAGAGTTAATGAAAGGGCCAGTGGATAGAAAGAAGCTGAAGTCAGAGGTAAACTGGGTTCAACGAAAAAGGACAACCATGGAATTTTTTTTTAATTCTAGTTTTTAAAAATGCTGACTGAAGACAGACTAGAGCTCAGAATTCTGTTACCAACACTTAGGAGAAACAGCACTGAGAGAATTTAAGAAAAAATATGGAAAGGGAAATTTGGACCTAAAATGAAGGTACGAAGGACCCCATGACTTGAGTTTCTTGCAAAGAACAATAGAACTCACTGGGTATTTTAGGCCAAAGAATAAATAGTTTGGGCCCCAAATCAAACTCCAAAATACAGAAAAAGATTGAAAAGATACGGATCTTATCACAGTGTCTCTCTCTCCAAAAGAAGGTACTCCAAGAAGCAGCAAATAGACACTAAAACACTAAAGATTAGAAAAAAGAGAGCACTACACTTTGTAGAAAAAACCTCAGACTTGGAGACAGCAGAGAAGGGTTTCTGGAAGCTCCCCCATCACTCACACACCAGTCCCTGACCATCCACTCCCTCCCTCCACAGAGCTGAGTGTGTAGCTGGGCACACCACCAGCCCCAATGGAGACTACATGTCCTGAGCACCTCACAGTCACAGGTGTGGCTGTGTGACTCAGTCTAGCCAGTGAGATATAAGCAAAGTGGCATGTGGCAGCTTCCAGAAACCTCCATTTACCTGGACTACCTTCTTGCTCCTTGCTGGTTGGTCCATGGACATTGGAGCTCAACTTTGATCCATGAGGACGAGGGCCATCCAAAAGTTAGAAGCAGCACAGCTCCCAGCTGTCTAGAAAGCCGCCCACAGCAGGCCTGGACCACTTCCCTCTAGACTTGGTTAGGGGAAAGTGACATGAGCATCTATTTTATCTAACCTGTGGCTATCCGAGTTACTGCTTTTTCCTGTCACATGTAAATTGGACCCTACCTGCAATGGTCCTGGACCACTTCCCTCTAGACTTGGTTAGGGGAAAGTGACATGAACATCTATTTTATCTAACCTGTGGCTATCCGAGTTACTGCTTTTTCCTGTCACATGTAAATTGGACCCTACCTGCAATGGTCCTCTCGGCTTGCCTCATGGCCTCCTCTTCCCGTCCCTCCCCTCCTTCCCTAGCCTGAACTCTCAGATTCAGATCTTCGATATCTCCTGCCCTTTTCCTTTCCACCATGTTTTTCTCCCACTCCTTTTGAGGCACAATCCACCAGCCATCACCTTCTTAGCCCTTGCTCTTTTTCTGCCACCAACATGGTTAACAGAGAAAACTACAAATAAAACGGAAACTTAAAAACTTCTAATAGCGGCCAGGCTCGGTGGCTGGCACCTGTAATCCTCACTCTGGGAGGCTGAGGCGGGCAGAGCCCCTGAGTTCAGGCCTTCAAGACCAGCCTGAGCAAAGGTGAGATCCCATCTCTAAAAAAGTAGGAATAATTAGCTGGGCGTGGCTCGGC
>NW_003852453.1:5280628-5291345 GCF_000181295.1 Otolemur garnettii
ATCAGCTGGGCACGTGGCAAGTGCCTGTAGTCCCTGGAGCTCAGAGGCTGAGGCAGAAGGATCACTTGAGCCCAGGAGTTTGAGACTGCTATAAGCTAGACTGTCACCATGACACTCTACCCAGAGTGACAGAGTAAGACTCTGTCTCAAAAAACTAAACAAACAAACAAATATTGTAACAGAGGTCATTACAACTGCAGGCCATCTCCTTGAAAACACAAGAACAGAAGTGACTCTCACGGCTTCATTCCCAGCTCCTACAAGTGTCCAAAGTTTATTCAGAGATTAAAATAAACTACCCCAGATCTTCTGCTCAACGGTATTTTTATTCATCTCTAGTTCACTCCTGGCACACGTTCTTTCATGTGCCAAGTTCACTCCTGGCAAATGTTCTTTCATGTACCAAGTCCTTTTCTAGATGGTAGATCTACAGTGCTCATCAACACAGACACACAGTCTCTACCCTCGGGGGGTTACATTCCAGTGGAAAGAGATAAACAAGGAACATATGAACAAATGGATAAGCAAAAATTTCAAACGGGGAGACATGCTATGAATACAATTATGAGGGTAGGGAGACAGTAAGTGGAGGTATGGCGAAAAGGTATTTCAGATAACACGACATTTTTCAGAGGTCAGGTCATACATACTTAAAGGTGACACTCGGGCTCAGATATGAATGCTAAGAAGCCACCCAAGTGAAAATCTTTAGGGAGAAGGTTCCAGATAGAGGGGACACCAAGCACAAAAAGATGGGCTGAAGGCTGGTGCAGTTAAGACACACGGATGGAGGCGGGTAGTGGTTGAGTAATGAGGTAGGAAGAGTCAGCAGAGTAAGCTTCTCAATCAATCCCCCTACCCATTCATATTCTCCTATCGCTGTCTCTCTGCCTCTCTCTCTCTCTCTCCTTCTTCTTCCCCACCATCTTTCTACTGAAATAAATAAATATATATGTATGTATGTGCATATATATAAATCTTCAGCCATCCTCTCTTCCCTATTATGTAAAAACAAGTTACCAAGGCTTCCTTGAAAGTCCACCTCCCCTTTACAATCTTCATCCAACCCCAAGTCACCATCACCTCCACCCACCCTTCAGGAGGACATTAATTTTTAGTAAGGAAAATGGATGCAGTTTTTGGTTGTCCCAAGGTTGAGAAACGAGACTCCCTCATGCCTCTCTAATCTCTCTCCGACATTCTCAGACACTGTCTTGAAAACACCATCTCATCAGCTCCCTCTTCAAAACGCATCCTCTACCCCCAACACACACTCAAATATGCAAACACATATATATAAATGCACCAACACACATGTGCACACACATAAATTTTACTGGTTCCCACTAACTAAAACCTCAGATCTTTCACTAGACATTCCAGTACCTCCACAATCTGTTCTCAACCAACTACATCTCCCCCCACGGGAAGACAAATCTCCGCAGATTACCCCATGGGCCCAGCCAGCACAGGTTTCTAATAGGACCTTGGCTCCAGTGCCATGCTCACAGGGCAAACCCTGCCTGGAACTCCCTCCCTCACTCTTTCTTTACCTCTAAAAAATAATCCCATTTTTCCTACTTGTGCATTGTGAGCCTGAGAGCCCCAGTGAGCAATTTTTCCTCACCGTACCAAACCGCCCTGACCACCTTCCCCATCCCATCTACATGTAGAATATTTCTCCATCATCACTGGCTTCAGTTGAGAACCTCTCTCTTATATACACGTATTGACACACACACACACACACACACACACATACACACACATCACATGGGCACATATATACACACCTGGCCCCCAGCCAATCTACAGGTCTCTCTGAAGGCAGACTAGATATAATCTTAGCCCCAAACAAGAGGTGCCTTCCTAATACAAACAATAATTATAACATCTGCATTAAATAAATAAGCACAGGCTAAATTCTGGTTTCCACAAAGAATAACAATAAATGTAGATAATGGAAATCCTTAGAAATATTCAAAATCATCAAGCTTTACTTCCAGTAGCACTTTAAACAGACATTTTTCCTACGCCACACCCACCACTCCTCCCACTTCTCCCCCACATCCCAGTTCCCTTTCTGTGACCCCAATGCCTTGCTTTTCCTCAGAGGAACTGTTGCCCCCTATTCTTAGTCTATGTGGCTTCCAAGAGGATCACAGTATCCAGCTTCCACGCCTGAGATGGACATGTGACTTTGGGTCTGGGCACATGACTCAAGTCTATCCGATGAGTCTTGATGCAGAAAAGTTGCTGAAACAAGCAAAAAAGAATCTCTGCCTCTTGAGGAGGATGTGACCTGGTGTCACTGCAGGACATCTTCCCACCACCTAAGTGTATTGCTGGCTGAAGCCAAACAGATGGAAGCGGACCTAACATAAGAAGGTCCTGATAACGACTTGAGACTCTGCATCCAGCCATGTTAGAAACAGAATTCACAATCCCTTTTCTACTTAATGCAGTTTGACTGACCCCATTTTCTTATTTGCAGCCAGAAATATTTTTATTAATACAATGGTTTTAACCACTGCTCCATTAAATGTTTTGATTACAATTTTTTAAATAAGCCAAATAATAAAGGTTGAATTTCTAAGGAATTCCAAGGCATGAGAAAACGGATCTACTGAATATGTTTTTTAACTGTCCAGTATTTCTAGAATTTACTCAACCTTTTTTCAAGAAGATCGACTTCTCATCAATCATACATATTTCATAAAAGTGTTCTAGTCAGGTCAGCATTTTAAACTTCAACTTCCTATACCTAGGAGATTTTTAAAAGAAACTGTAGAATTTTTATTATTCTACAGTAAATCCCTTGCTCTTTACAAATTAGCTGTAGAAATGGCTGGGAAAATCTCAATATATGGTACAGTTAGTTATCATACTACATCAACTTAAAATAAATTTTAAAAGTCATCCATCATCATCTTTATATAATTCTTCTGCACAAATAATTTAAGCCAATGTAGTTAAAGCTACATTAGACTTGTGACATTTGAAATAGTCAAACCCAGCATAAAATCTAGTTTCTCCAAAAGAATGAGTCTATGCAGAGTTTCATTCAAATATGTATTTAGAGTAAAATCCAAATGTGTCTTGAGATTGGCCAATTTGTTCAACTTATAGACTAGCAAGACATTCAAAGTATTCTTTTATAAATAAAGCAAAATTAAATTAAGACTAAAGATAGAAGTTTAATCATACAAGAAGGGCCATTTTCCAGTGACTGGAACATAATTTTTAAGAGGACATGGAATAAGCATGGAACATAATTTTTAAGAGAACATGGCATCCCTGAGGAAGAGATTAAGGACACAAACCTAGGAAATAAAGAAAATAAAATGATCCACCTCAAAGGGAGAAGATATGATCTGTCAGAAGCTCATGCAGACCTTGAATAAAAGCCTCTACTCCTTATATTTTAAACAGGGTTTTGGGATTTTTTTTAGAGCACTAAATCCACTTTCAAAATATATTAGAATTTATAAGCATACTTAGCAAAAACCCAGTTCTTTTTTATTAATCATGCTCAAAACAGATTCTTTAAGGTATTTATGACATCATCTCACAAAATCCAATTTGAAATTGCACCTCTTACAAAAAGGAAAAAAATACATGAAATGTTTTCATTCACAAATGGCTGATACGGTTTTAAATTATGTTATGGCAAATTTTGCATCATTCCCAATGAAATAGCAACCATTGAAGAATGTTTCCTTCCAAATAACTATTAAGATAGGAAGGTTGTATCATCATGCAAATATCAGCACATAACATAAACACATACTCAACTTTTTTACTTCATTTTTCTGGTGCAGTAGGACTTCCAAATTCTCTAAGTCCTCAGTTAGTGCCTCAGAAACTGAGCAGCTGAATTAACACCAACCAACCCTCAGGACCAAGGATGCGCCCTTACATCTCCTGTCTCCTCACTCTTGAAGGACTCAAATCCATTTTCATCTTTGCACCAACAGAAAGATTTCAGCTTTGGTTCTTCAGCCCGGAACTCCCTCTTGAGTCCCAGCACACGTCTCTGTGGGAATATTCCACCAAAATATCCCACATCAGCTCTATCTTCCCTTCACACACAGCTTCTCTTCTGACCTCCCTGCTTCTACTCAGGTCTTATCATTAGTCCCATCCTGGCCAAATTCAAACAGCCTGAGTCATTTCGGCCTCCTCATCCTCCCCTTCCAGGTTGACATGTTCTCTGAGTGCCTTCCTCTCTTTTGCATTCAAATTCACATCTCCTGGGCTCAAATCCTTTGTATACCTTACCTGGATGGAGTGATGGCATCCTACCTGGTCTCCCCACCTCCAGTTGGGCCCTCTACTATTCAGAAGGTCAGATCCATCTTCACAAAAAGTACAACTCCAACCAAACCACTGGCCTACTCGAAATTCCTTAAATGCACTCAACACCTGACACTCTCGAGTGTCTTTCCAAAAGCCTTCTTCCTTGCTAACAAAACATAACACAAATTACGTTCATGACCCAGGGGATAACATAGGATTGGTTTAAGCTGATCACCACAATCTCCTTCCACTTTGCCAATAAGCTGCCCACAGTGGACACACAACCCATTTCTTATCAATAAGATGAAATCGAGAGTCTAGTGGAAGAAGTTTTCCTTCCTGATAAGAGATATACAGGAGAAGAAAGTGCTGTTTTGCTACCACTCCCACCATCACCACTACCTTGTTTCCTATTTTGTCTGATATCACATGAGGATGTGATGTCCAGGGCTACAGCAGCCAACTTGTGACCGTGAGGAGACTGCTAAAACACCAAAGATGGCAGAAGAAAAAGAATTATCAAACAAGTGTCTTTGAATATATGACCAAATCTTCCAACACAGAGGCCTACCAGGAGACACATTTGTAGGTAAAACCAACGTCTTTGTGGTTTAGACCACTGTTCTGCAGAGTTTTCTGTCACCTGCAGCCGAAAGTACTCTAATAAATTCAGAAAGAGCAAAGTCTTTACCTTACCTAAGAAGGCCCTCTGCACCAGGCTACTCCAAGTGTGTGGTCCGTAGACCCACAACCTCAGCACCTACCCCAGACCTACGAATCAGAATCTCTAGAGG
Organism: Otolemur garnettii; assembly: GCF_000181295.1. NCBI lineage: Eukaryota > Metazoa > Chordata > Mammalia > Primates > Galagidae > Otolemur > Otolemur garnettii. Next base: position 5,285,722 of record NW_003852453.1, read on the forward strand.
TAAAGTCCCAAAGTCCATGTCATAACAAGCTCTGCCAGCGATTCTGGTGCATGTTAAGGTTTGAAAAACACTGCTCTCTAAAATGATCACAAATTACTTTTTTCCACCTCAACTACTACTCTGTACACAGGAAGGTGCACTTCTGTAACTTCTGCAGTGACAGTAACCTGGTGTCATCAGGTTTGACCATCATCTGTTGCTGGTTAAACTTCATCTCCTCTTAACGTTTTCAAATTTGAAACCTCCCAGGAGCTGTGAGCGCCAGGAAGGGCTGAGTGTGAGAACAGGGAATGGAGGACACCAGGATAAACCACGGTGCACACGCCCATCTGAAGGGGCATCCAGCAGATGCCTCGCAAGGATACAGATTCAGAGCTGCCACACTTAAAAGCTCAAATCCAGATTTATATGCAAAGATTTTTAAGTAGACTATCAACTGTTTTTTTTTTTTAAATACTATACTGATGAAACAAAACAAGTCTTCCAGTCAATCCACTATCCTGCTGAATTTATAACCTAAAGTAGACAGTTCCTGGAACTGTCAACACGCACTTTGAACACTAAGACCATGTCCATTTGTTGACTTCATCTAAAATGTCTAAAATTAATTTTCTGTGGCTAAGTAAATGCTAGTCTCTCTGAGCACAGGACTTTTACCAACAGTCCCCTGTTCAGAGTGGCCACATGGGGACTGTGTAGACCTCTCATTAGTGAAAGGAGGACTTTTTCATCCCATAGTCACTATAGACCAGACACCTAGAACTACATGCTTCTCAAAGGCCTCGAGGGCCTACAAAAACGTTTACAATGTGAAAAGAAAAAATGAACTGGCCACACAACACCAAAAAACCACAGTACAAGATTTTAACTAACAGATGTGAAACTAAATGCCTATAAGACGTAAACATAAGTCATGGACTCACATCAACTTGGACATGGCAGGATATGGATGTATTACATTATATTATATGCAGGATACGGATGCATTTTAATGTTTGATAGGATGCAGAGGAGAGCCCAGATCAATAGCGCTGAGGACCTGCCAAGGTTCTAAAAAGGCCCCAAGTACCAACTTGAAACCAACCGCCTTGCACTAAAGTCTAATCTTCTTTACATTTATCACAAATTCTGCTACCTGGTTCTGCTCCACTCTCTTCAACTGTCCGCACAGTTGGATATGAAAGCAGAACTGTCCACATAGTTGAAAATAAACCACAGTGACTGCCTAAAATTTTACTTTTGAATCCTCATCCAGATATGAATTTGTCTAAGATAAAAATTATAACGCAGCAGCACACAGTACGTGGAGTCTCACATAATGATTTTAATTATTTCTTAATTTGTTGCCAACACAAAAGATTCCTATCTTACCTAAAAGTCCAGATCACCATTCTCTTTAAAAAAAAAAAAAAAAACTGCAAGATGTAGAGATAATTGGGCCCAAATGTTGGCCTGCCAATAATCTACTGATGCTGACCAAGGCTACCCCTTTAAATGTGGTGTGTCTCCCACTTGGCCACAGACCCATGTTCATGTAGGGTAACTAGCTGTCCTTATGACCCCAATGTAAAGTTCTTAGAAAAACCTTATTTCTTTTTCACCATGTGGCCTCAGTATCTTGCTTGAAGACCTGCCAGGAAAGGATATGGAAATCTCTCAATTAGCTCTCAAAATTCAACACTCCCACATTCCATACTCCAGAAATTGGTTTTCATGCTAGTGCAAAGAGTTACAATCAAATTACCCTCTTAACATGTTCTCATTTGGAATCATGGTCCCCTGGAAGACAGACAAATGACAAATTGCCTTTCAGTCTCTCTTACCCTTCAAGCCAGCCAAGGGAGAGACCCAATGAGGTGGAGTCAAAGCACTGACATTGGAATGACTTAATTAAGCAGCGTGATCGATAAGCAACACACATAATAATTAGAAAGCCAAGTTTGGGACTGATAGAGTAAAAACGACATAAGACTAATCTAGCCAGGGTCACAAGTCAATAGCCATGTTTTGAAAGGAAAAGAAAAACCCTAAAAATGTTCAATCCAAGTTCGTGATGAACTCACTATATGATTTCATCTCACTTATGCCCTTACGTTAATTAAATACAGTATCTTATTTGGGGGTGGCCCACTTCTGACAACTACAGGTTGAATAACCCTTATCTGAAATGCTTGGGACTAAAAGTGTTTCAGATTTCGGGGCTGGGGGTGGGGGGGCTTTGGGATATATTTGCATCACACTCACCGGTTAACCATCCCTAATCCAAAAAGTCCAAAATCTGAAATGCTCCAATGAACACTTCCTTTGAGCATCACATCAGCATTCAGAAAGTTTTGGATTCTGGAGCATTCTGGATGTTGGATTTGGGGATTGGAAATACTGATAGGCTAAGGGATATTCTGCATATTATTTTTTACTAGTGAAAAGACACATTGAACCCAGGAGAAGAAAAATGCCAAATATGTTGTCAAAGGAGTCACCAATTCACTTGACCAGCATAAGGACTTTTTATTGTTGTAATATACAGGTTTTAGTTGAATATGTTAGCCACATCAGAAAAAGAAATGTTCAAACAGTAGATTTTCCACTTGAAATTAAAATGGAAATTAGCCCTCAGAAAATAGAGATAACTTTAAGTTTATACATCAGTGGCTGGTTCATGAATTATTAACTGATTTTAATGATCCTGGCTATATTTTATTTGAAGTTATTCTACTCGCAACGACTTTTGAACCCTCAAAACTCTTTCATCCATTCTCCATAGACAGAGTACACTTTGATGAGCTGACATCTGGAAAGGATCCATGTACTCACAGAATGTAAAGATAATGCACACGCATATCATTTATACAAAGGACCCTGGTCATTTGTTAAAGAGAAAAATGAATGAAACTCTATTATTCACGGTTTGTAAATAAATTTAAAGATAAGTGCTAACTTTTCACTTGTTCAGCCTAGAGCCAAGAGTTCTTCTTGTGTTTCTTCTCAAGTTTCCCAGATGGTCATTAAAACCAGACAGGGCAGAAACACACGTTCCGTGAAATCTATCGTTGCCCATCCAGAAAGATAATGTATGTCATCAAAAGTCTTGAGGGATTCATAAGTCAGGCATTTTCAAATAAAATAAAAGTGTGTCTTTGTGAGCTAGTTTTTATATTTTCGATATAAACCTATACTGAACAGCACCACTGCAGACACACAAGTTAGCTGTGAAACAAAATGCTATAAACCTTTAATTAGTACTTTCTGTTTTATACTCATAAAATTAATTCTCCCCCTTCTACTACACTGTCTGTATAAAGAAAAATTACAGGAAATAAAATTGGGCCTTGTACTCCTGAAATTAATGAGGGTAGGAAAATATACTATCATGGCTCAGTTTAAAGATTGTTATATTTTCACCTCCAAGGAAATAAATGCAAATCCCTTAGATTAAGTACAATTTGATTCCTACCAATACCAACCACTGTATCTAACTTTCATAAATTGGGTGCACAGAGCACTTATGATGATCAGATCGCCAAATTACTAAGAAAGCAAGTTATTTCAGGCAACGGCTGCATTAAGAAAAGACAGCAAACCAAGTTGCATCCACACTCCTGCAGTGGAACCAGCATCTCACTAAATACTGTTTTCCAGCTTTATAAACCCTCCCTGAAATAAGTGTTCTGAGTTTAAATTAACTCAAAACATCCTTTCTCAGAAATAAAGAGACATACATAAAACCCCCACAATTTCTCTGGTCCCTTGAAGCACCCTTGGGACCCTAGTGCACAGAGATTTGCCACGCATTGCAGTGACTGGATTCCTACAATAGGTTTCTATTTTGGTGTCATTCGAGTGCTGCTGATCTTAAAACAGAGAAAGAAGTAGTTATATTAGGCAAGGTAATAGCTTCCAGAAATAAGAGCATGCCCAGTTTACACAAGGCTTGCATACACTGGCTAAGATGTAAGGAGATAAATAATACACCCCTGAAACAATTAGGTGGCTTCTCAGAAACACCACGTCCTTAATTAGGCGGCCTCAGTCCCTGACTGAGCATACGTGGGGGAGTTTGTAAAGCTGTTAATAACCTGAGCAAATCCAAACTCCAGAGGACACAAACTGTTCCTTAACTCTGGCTACAGCCATCGGCCTTTCCTTGCTTCTCTTTAAATGTTTTACGGCATCGACTCGTGGAATTCTGAGGACATGAACGCTCCCCACTACTAAAGGGCTAAAGCACACGGAATAAAGTCCCTTCTTTCTACACTTGTGGGGAGGCCCACGACCCCAGACTCGGAGCCGGTGACGATGGCACAGGAGCGAGCAAGAGAGACCCTAATGGTCTTTTCCAAACTTCAGCACTGGAGTTGGGAACGGAGTATAAACAAATAGAAAGGAACGGGAGCCTCCGTCAGCCACGGGGCACAGCCAACTGTTCCCCACTGGACACCATTCCTCCTCTTCCTGTTACTGATTCATTACTTTTATATAGCACCTTTCTTTCAGCAGGCTCTGTATTTCTCCAGTTATCCAAGCCATCATAAACTACGATTTGAAAGAAAAGGTGGGGGGAGGAGTAGGAAGGGAAAGAAAAACCACGTTCGAAAGGCAGAAGCCATCCAAAGCCCAGCTCTTTCCCTGAATATCGCCCACTGGGTGATGTTTTCGCCCCGTTCAGCCCTGGGGGCTTCAGGAAGTACAGAGAAGCCGGGTCAGCGCGCCCCAACACCCGGGCAGCGGCTCCCGCACCAACTCGCCGCTCCGAGCCGCACCGGCTGCCCTGTTGAGTCCACCTCCGGCCACCTGAAACGCTCGGCCTCCAAGTTGGCACAGGAGGAGGAAGGGAAGGTGGGGTGGGCCCAGGGTGTGGTGTGGGGGTCTCCAACCCTGTCCTTCCCGAAATGTAAAACTTACCACCACCCCAAAAAACAAATAAAGATCAGAAGGCACTTGTGCTAACCCGAAGGGTGGGCAGCTAGGTTGAGTGGTCCAAAGCGCCCTAGTGAGAAGGCAGCAAGGGCCACCTGCGGGGGTCCCAGCACTTCCCCCTCCAACTCCCGGTCCAAGGCATGCTCAAAAGTTTGTGCCTTTCCTTCCCTAAATGGCCTCGAGGCCAGCCCTCAAGTGAGTGGGGGAGGTAAAATGGACTTGGGAGGAGGGGACGAGATCACCGGACCAAGAGATCAGGGAGACCCCTGCTTCCCCCCACCCCCGCCAACTGGGGAGGCTGCGATCGTGTTTACTAATATCAGCAACAAAGAGTCACACGCGCGAGCCCCCTCTTTCAGTCCTCGGGCTGCTCTGCGCTTCTTTGGGGCAGCAAAGGAGAGTCTGGCTGGGAGGTGGGAGGAGAGGCGGAGGGACAGAGGAGAGTGCCGGTGGAGGGACAAAAAGAAGGGTGGGATGGGGGCAGATAGAGGAGAGTTGGACAGAGGCGAAGGCGCAAAGAGAAAGGACTGGATAGAGAGAAAAGAGGCGAAAGAAAGTGCAGCGGGCGGTGAGGTGGGGCGCGGGCGCGCCTGAGATGAGAACGTGGCCCCCGCCCCACAGACCCCCGGCCCCGGCCCCGGCCCGGCCCGGTCACCTTGCTGTAGCCGTAGTACCCCAGGCACTGCGCGAAGTCCAGGCCGGCGGGG
>NW_003852453.1:5292080-5302976 GCF_000181295.1 Otolemur garnettii
CACCCGCGCCTCGGCCGCCCCCTCTCCGGGCCCCTCTTCTGCCCACGTCGCCCCCCCTTCCCTCTCCGGTCCTCTTTGTCCCCGCTGCCTGGGAGCGCTCGGAGCGCCCCTCCTTTCCCCGGCGAAGCGGCCGCCCGGCCGCAGCCCTGTCCCCCGTGGGTCCCACCCCCCTCCTTCCCGATCACCAGTTCCCTCGGCCGCAGCATCCCACGCCGCGCGCTCCCTTCTCGCCCCTCGTCCCGTCGCTTTCCTCTCCTCGTCCCCATTCCTTCCTCGTGGGTGTTTGTCCTCGAGCCCCTCTCCCCTACCCGCCTTGCCCCTCGAATGTTCCCTGCGTGGGCACAGCTAACCCAGCAGCTAACCTGCTCGAGTGCCTCCCGGTAGCCGGGAGCCGGGCCCCCATGTACACCTGTGGTATTTTCCAGAAGGAGTGTTGGGGCCTGACCTTTCGCAGGTAGGCGGACTTGAAGCTTCCCAGGTTAAGCCTCGTGTCGGTTCTCTTAGTATTTTCTTTGCTCTTGTGTATATTCGAAAGGCATTTGAGTAACTGGATCTAGGCGGATCATTCACTGCTCTCGCGGAGAAAATGTCCCTATTTTCCTAAAGGGTTCTGGGTGATTAACTTCCCCGCTCCGCACTCGCCCACCCCCCCTCTTTATTTCTTTCTCTTTAAGCCACATTTATTTATTTATTTATTTATTTCTCATCGGCTTCATTACTTTGAGTTAATTTGAGAGTTTGGCCTTCAGCCTGGGCGAAGGGAAGGGTCTTTATACTAGATGGAAACGTTATGGAGAGGCTGTGAGATCGGCCTCCTCCCGGGTTTATCTGTGAGCCTGTTTAACAGGCGTGCAGAAATTTTGAAACATTTCCTAGGACGCTCACCAAGTTTTGTCCCCTGATCGCACTTAGCTGGCCCAGGGCCTGAACTTTTTTCAATACTTTTCAAGTATTACATAGGTTTCTGTCCATTTTATCTGTTCTCCAAAGTAGACGCTCAGGCTTGTGACACCCGTGTGCCTGCCTTCACTCCTATTATCTCTGTGGAACCAGGCAGAAAAAAATAAACTTCACCGAGGTGAAAGTTTGTGTATTGCTCTTCTCCTAGCAAAGACCCGAGTCCGGAGACTGCAAGAGAGAGCGGTGTGTATTCAGGAAAGGAACCACTGCTCGTATTGTCCCGGGATTGACTCCGAGACCCCTCCCCCCGAAAAAGCTTTGGTCCCCTCTCCCTACTTTCCATTTAACAGTGACTACCCAGCGGCGCTCCCTAATGGCCCAGCGGGTTGCACAAATTGGCAGTGAGCTGAGATATTATCAGGACAACACCCCATTGAGTAAGTTCTTGAAACGCAGAAGTGGAGGCCCTTTCTCGGGGCCACTGGGCGCCTGTGGCCTTTCCACCAATCAGAGCTCGAGGTTGCAGTGGCCACCTGTTGTCTCGCAAGAGAACATCTTTTAAGTTTCACGATTAGTATTTAACAATAGCTTATAGTGCAGGATCTGGCCACAGGAGAGGGGCAGAGCCTGCTGATCTGGGGTACCAAAAGAGAAATTTTTTTTTGTCTTCTTTCCAGTTAGCTCTTAACAAGGAACCAAACGGCTGGGAAGCCGAGTTTTCTGTTGCACACGCCACACTCTTCACCTGCTCGCTCATCGTGCATCTGGAGCGATCTGAGCTTGATTACTGAAGATGAAGGAAAGTATAATCACAGTTACAGAGACTAAACCTGAAGTTGTAATCAGACCTCGAGGATCAGGAATACAAATACGCTTCGCAGTGGAAACTCGCTAGCTGCGAGGGTGGGAATTGCATGTGGGCTGAGGCGATCCACAGAGCCCTGGGCTCTGGAGCTTTGAAGCTAAAGTGAGGACCTGCCCCTTACTCCCTGTCCCCGCCCCCAGGCTCTCAAGGGTTAGGAATGCCCGAATCACATTCCACACCACCTCTTAGCCTTTGTTTTGGAAAAGTCTTTCACTTAGAGTCCCTTTCCCTGTTAGGATGCTAAGGGGAGGGGAACAATATTCATTGGTCTGCATCTTATTATTTTGTTTTAGGGGGTAAGGTAAACAAAAGTTCTGAATTGAAAATTTTAACGTGGGTGATGGGACTGCAGACGTAAATGTTGAGACCTGGAAGAATGAGTTGATCTCTGGGTCGTTTGGGAAGGTTGCAGAGTTGGGTTGGGTTTTTGCCCAGTCTCCATTCATACAGCAGCTATTTTCTTAAGTCCCTACTACTAGCCAGACACTATTTCAGGCACTGCGAATGAAAAAGGGGATCCCACAGGATGCATATGGAAGTCCTCAAAGGGGCCTGTGAACGGAGTCTCACACGCGTACCCACTCCCATGCACACTCTGATACACGAATCCACTGGCGTCCAGAACCATTTGGTTGCCTGGAAATCCTGTTAGGCCCACAGCCACTGCTGCTCTAGAGAGAAAAATCCGAAAAAAAGCAAATTCACATCCAGTGTGAGGATGCTGGGCTCCTCCCTGGCGTCTGTAGAAAAGGGCTCAAAGGAAGGGACAGTGCACGCTGCCACATCACTGTCCCATCCTAAGAACCCCAGACCACGCTTGGGACATAGTTTGTTTGCAATAAATAAACTGGCATTTAAGAAAGAAAGTTTAGAAGGAAAAATTGGAAGAAAAGAAAGAAGAGTCGAAGGGGAAGAGGAGAATGTTTGAATATGGGACATTATTTGCAGAGAAAACCTGGTTACGGGAGGATTTCAGAAAAATGTATCCAGGACCTCAGATCTGGAGAACAATCTACCTTGCAGGAGAGGAAAGAAAGAGAGGGCCTTTTGCACGCTGCTGGTATAGGCCCTTCATATACATGAAAACTAGAATTGTATGTTGTCGCATTTACAATGGATCTGATTCAACTCTCCATTGCTTTCCAAATCCCTCCTAATTTTAAGAGTTCTAGTAGACTTGAAGCTCATCCATTAAAAATTTTAGAATGATGCTTCAAAAAAGTTAACACCAGTTTAACTGCCATGCCGTTTGTTATTTAAGGGTGTCACCTTTTCCAGTCTATCAGCAGTCGTCTTTCTGAAATGGCATAGACAAAGGTTTTCTTTATACTAGGTTAGCCTTGAATTTGAAGAAACTTCTCCAAGAACATACCTAAAATATGCTTTGAATTCATACGGAACAGTGCTAACAGTTATTGATTTAGAAGGGCTGCACAGGAATCAATTGTGCGGCCAAAATATAATTTTTAAGCATTAGAAAACTCCTTTAAGGTTTTTAGATGATTTGAGCCAAAACTGTCAGTCTTATTAGTTTGATGTTTCTAATTAAATACTTGGTGTCATTAAAGAATCTCAAAAAAAAAAAAAGGAAAAAAATACAATCTTTACATTTTGGGGAAAAACTACATCTTGACAGAACTCTGAAATCTCTTCTTTGTCTGATTCCAAATTACACAAGAAAGTCTCCGTGAGGACTGCATTAAACCTGCTGGGTTTTATAACCAAAAATCGTACTGTGACTCCCACATTGAGGCATCTGTGGAAGTTACCTAACCCCTCTGTGTTCTGCTTGCCCAGATGAGATGACGATACCGTTAAACAATATATATGGTTTAATTCTCTTGGGGTTTGGGCGATGAAAACTCCTCTCCAAATATTATGATCCTTGTTTGCAATTTGTAATGTAGACAAATTAACGGTCGCTCAAATGGAAATTAACAAGGCCAGAGCTGCTCAGGCTTCTTCTCATCTATTCCCATAGTAACAGCCAATGTCTTATATTGGTGAAATATATCTGAATTTGGCTTCACGTCCTAAACCATAGCATTCCCATGCAGCCTGGATTCTTACATATATAACCAACTCCATGAAATTTTTAAGAGAGTTTCATGTCAGAGAATCGACACTTCTTATTCATAGTCTAAATCACGTGCAGATAAAATCAAGTCAAAACCTACCAAGGTTCTCACAGTTATGAACCTACACATGGTAGAGAGGAAAAATTCTGACCTTGGGGCCCTCATTACACGTCTCCAGTGCAGGATCTGAAGCTAATCACCATGGTGGCTCACGCCTGTAATCCTAGCACTCTGGAAGGCTGAGATGGGTGGACTGCTTAAACTCAGGAATTGAAGAGCAGACTGAGCAAAAACAAGACCCCCGCCCCTACTAAAAATATAAAAACTAGCCAGATATTGTGGCAGGTACCTGTAATCCCAGCTACTTGGGAGCATGGGAGGCCGAGGCAGGAGGATCACTTAAGCCTGGGAGTATGAGTTGCTGTGAGCTAGGCTGACACCACGCACTCTAGCCTGGGCAATAGCATGAGACTCTGTCTCCAAAATTAACTAATTAATTGGGGGAAAAAAAAACAACAACTAATCGCCCAGAGAGTTTCACACAGGAACTGCAATGTGAAAAAAGGCCCAAACTATAGTTAATTGTTAGTTTCAGTTTTCAATGACTCCAAACTTTTCTGTTCTGAAAATGTGAGCTATTTTGATATTTTTACTTTGGTCAAAAAATACAGAAACATAGGCAAATGGGGGGGGGGAATAAGCAAATTTTCCTCCATGATAACAAATATATATTCAGTGATTATCTATCAGGTTGCTTCTTATACTGTTACACTATAACCAATTTTGGTTGTTTGTCTCTGTACAGCTGGGCACAAGAAGAGCTCTAAAACACTCACCATTTTCCAAGTCGACTATCACTTTTACCAAGAGTAGATACACCCATAGGTTCTGACAGATATATAGTAATTATGGACTCGTAACCCTCAAAACCCTAGTACCAAGTACCAAGCTGAGAATTCATTCCCAGAAAGATGAAATGCAGCAAGTACTTGCTTGTGACCTGAGCAACTCTTCAATAAAGCGATTTTAGAAACCAATGCACGCGACTCAATCAGGAGGTGTGCAATTTTCGGTATATTCACACCCTCTTAAAAAAAAAAAAAAAAGAAAGAAAGAAATGTTGGTATTCACAGAAATCCTAAACCGTTGTCCTGCTTGTTTTCTGAAATCTATTCTATTTCTTTTAAAGTGAAAGAATGACCTCTTTCGCAGGAACAATTTTCAGAGACAGTGTGTTTATCAAATGGTTTCTCTGCTTTCATAAAAACAATTTATTTTCACTGAACTCTTCAAGATAAGCATCAAAGCCAGGAAGAATGTACAATGAAGTTTATAATTACACTCCAGAAACAAATACTGGGTAGTTGTTATTTTGCTCAAGTGAAAAAAGATCCCCCCCACAAAGAAACAAAAGTAATGTTGGAGAGGGGGCTTATACAGGAGTAAAAATCAGGAAGCCTCAGACGGTTTATGTCAGGAGCGGCCCCACCATGCTGCCTACAAAGACCACTGGCTAAACAATGAAAGCTGAAGACCCAATACTTTCTTAGCACATGGGTGGGGGTCTGTCCAGATTTTATTCTTCACTAAGGAACAGCTATAGGGTCATTAGGGAGAAAAAAATCACTAGGCAGATATTAATTAAACCCTTTCATGACAGAGTTATATACCATTGCACATAAATATCTCCTAGTTGGAGCCTCTCGTGACATCCTTTCTTTGATAAGCATCCATGATTCTAGGCTTAATTTATATGGCATGTTATTTTTAATAACCGTAGAACAATAAAATGGTAAAAATAACCGAGGCAAGAACGGAGTCTAATAAAGATTCGGTTTCTTAAGAAATGGGAAACAATCGCGTTTGATCACAGCACAGCCAAGGACTAGCAGCAAAATAATCTCCCCTCATTTACATAGATCCAGGCATGCCAAGCAGATGAGTGTTTGCTTTCCGAGGACCAGTGCAGGTGCGTATCCTGCAGTGACTAAATCTCTAACTCATCAAACTGTTTCACCAGAGTGGGACATGCCCTCTTTTTCTGGAAGAGTTTCAAGTTTTCTCCCCAGCATTTCAGCCACCTGTTTATGGAGTTCATCCTCCGGAGAAGATGCATGCAATTAGAAAGAAGAAAATGAAAATAAATGACCTTGTGTGTGATTTATAACAAAGAAACTCAGCAAAATTAATGCTGTGGAGCTTGACCTCCTGACCCCGGAGAAAGAGCCACCTCATGGCTTTGTGGCCAACGCACAATAGTCCAGCAGCTCCCATTGTCCAGCCGCTGTGACGTCTGGATGGTCATTAAAGCTGTATGTCCCAAATATTTAATGTTTTACGAGTTAGAGGATTTGCACTTTTTCGAAATTCATATGTAAAATTCTGAGGTTAGTTGGCACAGGAGATTTTCTCTTTTAAAGAGAGCAGGGAAAAGCATTTTGCTTTCCCCACTTCCTCTGTCCTTCACCAACACGTTGAAGGAAAGGGAAATATTTAAAGATTTTGAGTATCGCTCTGGGAATTGAAGAATGGTTAGATACAATAGAATCTCCATAGCTGACCCCCTTCCTACCCTGACCTCTCCTTAAGTTGACCTAATTTTCATAGACCAGACACACACCACACGTATGTGTCAGTATAGTAGCCTAGTTCCTCATGTTGACCACCTCGTGTGCTGACCAGTTTGTGACAGGGCCTTGGATGGACAAGTTACAGAGCCTCTACTATATATGACAGAAATCAAAGAGAAAGGCAGTCTTCGCAAGGAAGACGGACATTGTATTTCTGTGTTTCATTCCTGTCAAGGTTACTGGTGGGAATGGCAGGTGCAACCTCCTTCCATTACCAGGGACCCCTAGAATTATACAATGAAGTAGCACAACTGTTACCCCTTCTGTGGCTCACCCTGAAGCCCGGGCCAGGCGAGTCACGGTGGATCGGAACTAGCGTGTGGCTGGAACCTTGAGCTGGAATGGCCTTAATGGCTCAGTAGAGTGCTGTGGTGTCATGGCTCACAGCAACCTTAAACCCTTGGGCCTAAGCAATCCCCTTACCTCAGCCTCCCAAGTAGCTGGGACTATAGGCACCCACCACAACACCCAACTATTTTTTAGAGATGGGGTCTTGCTCTTGCTCAGGCTGGTCTAGAACTCTTTTGCTCAGGCAATCTACCCACCTCCACCCCGCGGAGTGCTAGGATTACAGGTGTGAGGCACTGTGCCTGGCCAGTGAGAATTTCAAGGCACATAGATTGTCATGCGAACACCACCCCCAAGCATTATTAACCATCCCTCTTCACCTTCCCTTTTATTTCTGATCTTGTGAGGGTATTTCAGTCTTGTGCCTCTCCCCAGCCTTTATCAGATACACCACAGTTATAAACCTGGAGAGATCCCCAGAAGCCCTGCTGGTATCTCACCCGCCTACAACAGTAACAGCAACAAAATTACAGCCAATGAAGAGCCAACTTTCTGGTTAACCTTTGTGGAACTGGCCAGTTCTCAGACCCAGAGAAAGGAACTTAAGGAAGTTGCCATTGGTCTAAAGAAACCCATTCTGTGGTTGGTGCCTGTGGCTCAAGGAGTAGGGCACTGGCCCCATGCACCGGAGGTGGTGGGTTCAAATCCAGCCCTGGCCAAAAAATGCAAAAAAAAAAAGAAAGAAAGAAAGAAAGAAAAAACCCATTCTGCATTCCAAAAGCACATGGCAGCTATTGTTTTGCTGAAAGACTGAGCCCTCACCAACTGAATTCCCACAGTGTGCTTCAAACACCACATTACATAGCTGTGTTCAGTGCCAGCACTCAGAAGAGCACGGGTAGAATGCAATCACTCCATCTTACCCAGAAACAAAAGCTCTGTCATTTATTTTTCAACCAATGTTCAGTGTGCCTAAGCATATGCTATTAAGTTTCCAGATATGGAAAAAACATGGTCTGTGTCCACACTAAATATGATAAGGCATGGAAATTATTATAATAATAAAATATGATAATCAGTACCGTAAAAGAAGCATTTCTCTACTAATGTTGTTAACGAACATTTATTTACAGATATCATTACAGACAATGTGATGGGGGTTGGTTAGCAAAGGGAGAGCGTTTGTGATCAAGATAATCAGAGGAAGCTTCATAGAGAAGGCCGTTTGAAAGTAGACAGCGTTCTGGGGAGGCAAGAAGGATGAACAGAACAGGCTAGGGAAGGGAGGTTTTGAACACAGTTACATAAAGAGCAGAGGGTATGTGTGTGGGTTGGGGGGCAGGGATTTGGGGTTGACTTGACCATCTCTTGGATAGATTATGCCTCAGTAACAAATGACCTTACTGTATTAGTGGATTGCCAGCACAGAGCTCTATTTCTCAACCTCATTCTTGTCCGCCAAGCTGCTACCCTTTTGCACATCTTCATTTCAGGACCAAAGTTGGAAGAGAAGGTTCTATTTGTAGCTTGCTGGTCTCCTGCAGAACAAAAAGAGAGGAGGAAGAAACGTGGGATGGCTCTCAAAGCCTCTGGTCACTTTGCCACTCACTTTTTACTGGTCAAAGCAAGTCAGATGGCCAATCCTGCTGAGGACAGAATAGAAAGTATGGTCCACCTGAAGGGACTGGCCAGCTAGGGAGAGGCCTCCAGTATTTAATGCAATCAGGGATGTGGGAAGGGATTTTCAGAGACCCAGCGAAATTTTCAGACAGCAAGTCAAATTGTTTAGCAGAGTAGTGAGTAAGGGTTGAAGGGAAGAGCTTGGTGAGATAAGTTGAGAGGAAATTGTAGGGGGAGGAGACAGGATATGAAGTGAAACATAATGGAATTTTGAAACCCAGGTAGCTGAGTTCGATTTGATGCAAGAAGCTACCTGAAAGGTGGCACAGGAAACATGCCTAGGAGTTCTGACCCCAAATCTGTGTTGACCCATACGCAGCAGACTCATTTAACGTTTAATTAGTTTACACTGTGTGTCAGTTCTTGTGCCAGGTCGATATTTGCATACACATGTATTTAAATTTCCATCCTCATGACATCTCTCTGGGGTAAGTATTATTCTCTTTTTGAAGCTGAAGAAGAAGGCTCAGGAGGTTAAATGACTTGCTTAAGGACACAAAGGGAGCAGGTAGGAACTGTGATGCAAATTAAGGTCTTTTCTTTCAACTCCATCACTGTAGGGCAAGAAATGAAAATGTCACCTTTTTTTTTTTAGTATTGACTTGTTATTCTTTATCTTCTGCTTAATACACACAGTCTGAAAGCTGTTTTTCCTCAAGCAGAAGTCATCATTAAATTGGTGTTTACATAACCGTTCCTTGCACAGTATAACTTTATAAGGAAATAAAGAAGAAACAGGTCTTTACCTAAAGTATTTATTTTGAAAGTCTTGTGGCAGACACAGTTGCTGCTGACGGAATAGTCACATGCTCCCTGCCCATGTATCCCCCAACTTTTCTTGTTAGGTGAGGGGGTCACGTGACCAGTTCTCACCAGTAGACTGTAACGTGTGTCACTTCCAAGCTGAGACAGTTAGAATTGGCATTCGTCCTTCATCTCTCTTGACCTACTGTGATGCCCTCGGCGACCAAGTGTTCTCAAATGCACAGGCACAAGTTGGAAGATAAACATCCATGTTTCACAAGTCACATGAACCAAAACACGCCTCGGCGCTATCGGCCTACATGATATCAGTATTTATTTGTTATAGCAGCATAGCCCAGCCTACCCTGATTAATTCAGCTCCTCTGGCTTTCGTTGATATGAGGAAAGTGGGCATATCTGTCTTGCTCATTACTGCTGAACACATGACCTCCCACCTACTATATGCTCAATAAATTTTGGCTAAAGGAAAATGAATGATTCTTAAATTGAGTCTGGCCTGTGTATGCTATTTTGTTAAAGCACTTATGAACTATTTTTAGAAACCACTGGTTAATCAATCTTATGGAAATAATTCATCAGATCACTCTTCAGATTAAGATTTTACTATATAATTAGTTTTAAACTCCTCCCTCTGACATTCAAAGTCCTCATAATGTTACCTAGATTTCTATGACTTTACTACTTTATCTCTCTAATCTATGCATATCTAATCTCTTTCTACTTACTGACATGTGCCACCTAGTCATTTTTTCACTGTTTCAAGAGCAAACATTGTGTGACCTTGTGCAGATCATTTCAAGTCTCAGAGCTTCAGTTTCTCATTCTGTAAAACTAGTATTGTGGCAAATGACAAAATACATACAAAAATTGTAAATCACACAGTTATGAAAATATGCAAATCCAAACGTATTTGTTTTTCTTGATATATATTGATTCAATTGATAGACCAGAAGAACGATATTGATGGTGTCACTATTTCAGTAATACATTTCCCCAAATCTCCCATGATAATCTTATACATAAAATTTCTGCCTAGGTAGCATCAGTGAAGGGAACCAGGGGCACTTTGGTTACCCACTCTAAATTCAGTCCTTCTCCTTTTTACTTGACCCTACCTTCATTTTATTTAGGTCCTGCCATTGTCCTTGAAACCATACTCATCCAGGGTGGATTTTTCACACTAGCTCTATGTTCATTGCTGGTGATTAGTGTAGTCATGGGCTTAGATGCCTTTCTGGTCAACAGGACATGTGTAAAAGAGTACAGGAAGGCTTCTAAGAAGGGTTTTCTTGCTGTTAAAAAGAAACATTGAAGACAATATAATAATGTCTTCTTCTGGACAAAGTCATGTCCTGAAAAGTTGTAGCCAGCTTGACAGCAGGAAGGGATCAAAACTAACAACCTAAGATGGGAAAGGTAGAAGAAAGTGTCTTGGCCCCCATAGCACAGTGGTTAAGGCACCAGCCACATACACCAAAGCTGGCGGGTTCAAAACCAGCCCAGGCCAGCTAAAAACTACAATGACAACTGCAACAAACAACAGCAACAAAAATAGCCGGGCGTTGTGACAGGTTCCTCTAGTCCCAGCTACTTGGGAGGCTGAAGCAAGAGAATTGCTTAAGCCCAAGAGTTTGAGGTTGCTGTGAGCTGTGATGCCACAGCACTCTACTGAGGGCAACATAGTGGGACT
>NW_003852453.1:5303210-5312977 GCF_000181295.1 Otolemur garnettii
CCACAATGCCTGGCTATTTTATCTTGGTGTTGTTGTCTTAGCAGGCCCAGGCTGGGTTCAAACCCACAGGCCCTGGTGCATGTGGCTGGTGCCCTACCCACTGAGCTACAGGCACTGCCCAATATATTCTTATATTTTGATCCAACTGATTCCAAGTTCTCTACTACATGGGATTGACAACAGTGAAACCCACATTAAACTTGCTATATTAGTCTGCTGGGGCAGCCATGACAAAAGTCCACAGACTGACAATACATTGTCTCATACTTCTGAAGGCCCAAAGACCCAGATTAAGTTGTTGGCAGATTTGGTTTCTCCTTTGGCCTCTCTTCTTGGCTTGCAGAAGGCTGCCCTCTTGCTGTGTCTTCACATGGTCATCCCTCTGCTCAGATGCCTCTGGTGTCCCCTCTGTGCGTCCTAATTTTCTCTTCTTATGAGGACACCAGTCAGATAGAATTAGGGCCAACCCTAAGAGCCTCATTTTCACTTAATCACCTCTTTAAAGGCCCAATCTCCAAATATGTCACATTCTAAGCTAGTGGAGTTTAGGGTTTCCAACACAGGAATTTTGGAATTTTGAGGGGCACAGTTTAGCCCATAACATTTCCTCAGAACAAAAGCAGAATTTATTTCAAAACTACAGAAAAACTTCACAGAATCAAAGTGTAGGTTATAAAGTCAGACCTCTCAAATTTCTATTTCTTGTAGCTTGTATACTTTTTTTCTTTCTCCTCACAAATCAGCCCCTATTCTTCTGCTTATGTAAGGCCCATTATGAATGCCCCACAATGGTGGCCTCAGCCCCCAAGTCACATGACTGTGATATTTGGGTCTCTACAACTGACAGGCTCAGGCTCTGTGCCTCTTTGCCAAATTGACAGAGACTCTCATTGGCCCATTTTGCATTCAAGTGTTCAACATTGGTCCAATCTACTGTGGCCAAGGGATGGGGCAGGAGGTCTATAAGAGCTGACTCTTATGTTCTATGTCTAAATTAGTTCAACATGAGGATTTGAATGAGCATAACATATTTGGTAGCTCTAGTGCATGGTTCTCAACCTTCCTAATGCGGCAACCCTTTAATACTGTGGGTGTCATGACTCACAGGTTGAGAACCACTGCTCTAGTGGAATTAGGGCAATGTGGATAGGATTATACCACGGTCTGGTGGGTTTGAAGCAGATTGAACAGCCATGCACAAAAATATTAATTAATTATTGACAATCTGGAGAGAAGTCTTTACTAGTTTATTCTGTGCTTGACTTTGATTTTTTAAAATTTTCCCAATATTTTAATAAATATCTTAGAATAGGGCATAGAAGACACACCTGCTGAATTCTTAGTTGACAGAATGACAGAAGCATTAGTTAAGATAGTTGGAGACAAAGTTCAGTCTCAACCCAAGCAAAATCAATAAGATGAAAATTAGCTCAGATAAGCATTAACTCCCAAATTTGGATTTCAGTATTTACTTGGAAAATGATGGAATGTCGTTTTCAAATTGAGCTCTTATATAAATTACAGCACTCTAGATATGTGTCTCTCTTTCCCACAAGAAAGTCCTTTTTAATTAGTTGCATGCTAAAGCTAGTTTGGCTAAGTAAATGTTTTCCTAGCATTGAAAGATTTCTATAATTTTAGTTTCTCTTTTATTTGCAGATCAAGTAGATTAAAAGACCCAGTAAATAATTCTGAGTCCCTACAGGTAACTCACCAGCCTGGAAAATCCCAGAACCAAGAAGTCCCCACATACAGTAGCTGAGTGAGAGGAAACTACTATAATAGCCAATGTGAGTCTGATCATCATACCATAGTTTTTTCTATAAAACTGAACAGTCTATAGTCTAGTTTGGCTTTCTCAAATCAGGAAACAGAGATAAAGATAAGCTTACTTTTCAGCTATTTTGTTGTGCCATTTCTATTTCCCTAAAGTTTTAGGAATGACATTATTATTTTCCTCCTACTCATGAATTTACCCCTATTAAAAACTGAAATCTAAACATTACAAAAATATGTAGTATAGAAAATGTAATATTGCATAATGGGTAACCAGTGACAATGGTTAGGTGATGCCTCTTTCATATAATGTTCTTGCACATATGCTAACAAATTATCAATATTTTTATTTTAATGAATATAGAACCATGCTATGCATATTCTTTTGTAACTTGCTTTTCTCATATGACAATATAATCTGCAGGCTATAATGATAGACTTTTCTGTTGCACATCAATGCATTACCCAAGAACAACTAGAACAGCCAGACAAAACATTTGATTAATTTGGGATGAAGTCATCCAAGAGCTACCAAGGCAGCAAGGACTTGAGGGGCTAAGATTCTTGAGAAAAGGCTTTGCAAAGAGGTGATCTTACCATTCAGTCCGCTTTCCCCCTTAAGGCTTTATCTGATTCACAAGCAGTAGTCAAGAGCAAAATAGATCAAGGTTACTTCTGACAGCCTTATCATACTGAGGAGGAAAATGGGAATTCAGAACCCAATAAGAAAAAGGGACCACAATAAGCACTCCGGGTTCTTTGTTGACATTCACAAAGGGCTATACCCTAGAAGTAGGCATGAAACATAAATATATACACAACGACCAGGCCTCACAAAGAGTAAAGTCCAACTTTGAGTAAACTTAATTCCTGATTGGATTAGGTGATCTGCCTCTACCTTAATGGTTTACTAAGAATAAAAGCAAACCTTTGTAAGAAGATAAAATTTCCCAGGGTCTCAAATTATCTTAATTTTTTGATAAACATCTGGCATCTAATTTCAAGCTACCAGTCATTTCAAAAGACATGAAAAAATAAATAAATGATAGGGGCACACCTAAAGGGTGTCCAGATATTGAAGTTAATAGGCATGGACTTTAAAATAATCATGATTACATAGCAATTCTCTACTTGCATTATTCAAAAGATACTTAGTACATGGGCTTAATATGCAAGCTTTGTCCACCATACCCTCACTAATATTTAATGATTTAAGCTGATAAATTAATCCAAAATAATGTCAGTCATATATTTGCAATTTAACTCTAAATAGTGTATGGGTGATTTAATTGAGATTTCAGAGACCCTACCTTAACCCAAGGTACCTGACACAATTGGATGGCTCACACACACACACACACACACACACACACTAAATTACATGGAGAAAGTCATACTATTTTCCATTCTCTTTTAGTCCTTCTGATTATCTCATAAAAGAGGTCTCATCTTGGTGCTAACATGCCTTTTAAACTATCCTAACCTTATGTGATTTTCCTTTTTAACAAAGAAAGAACATGCCGCAAGCTTGGACCATTAGCAGACAATTTCTTGGTATCTCTACTCTGAGATTCCCAGGGAATATGCTCTGAGCTTTTTGGAAGAGTGGACCCTGCATCAAAATAACATTTGTAAATACAGCTAATAAAATGCCTTGTATTATAAAGGAAAAAATACATTGAAATAAAGTTCTGCCCTCTGTCCCCTTGGTCCCAAAGTTTGTGATCATTGTGTTTATTTTCTGGTTACTTTCTATTTATGGAAAGTGGCATTGGTTTCCATTTATAAGCATGACACACAATTTGCAATAAATGCATTTTAGTTATAAGAGGAGAGATGAATTAAGGAAATATATTAAGTAAGTAAGAGTAGGCGCTACAACTAAAACTAAAAGCGGTGGGCCATTGCTGAGTGGAGAATGCTGACTTAACCCAGAGAGGGGACACTAGTGGTGGGAATCTCAGGCATTCCTTCAGGTTGGCAACTGTACTACACCAGCCTTGGAACAAACCTCGCTCATCCATCAGTCAACATCCAGATTTGTTTGTTTGTCTTCTTTTTTAGACAGAGTCTCACCTTTTCTCCCTGGGTAGAGTGCTGTGACATCATAGCTTACAGCAACCTCAAACTCTTGGACTTAAATGATCCTCTCACCCCAGCCACCCCAGTAGCTGGGACTATAGGCACCTGCAACATACCTGGCTAGTTTTTCTATTTTATTTATTTATTTATTTTTTAGTAGACACAGGTCTCGCTCTTGGTCAGGCTGCTCTCAAACTCTTGAGCTCAAGCAATTCACCCAACTTGGCCTCCCAGAATGCGGGGATTACAGGTGTGAGCCACCCCACCCCACCCAACGTGCATCTGGCACCCACTGTTTGTGGGTACCAGACACTCTTCTACCACATACAGGGATAGGCCTTGAACAAGACAATTCACTCTGAAGGTGTTTACATTCTAAGGGACAGATAAAAGGCCACGAGCAGGCAAACACAGCACTTTTAATAATAAGATAACTTCAGATACTGACTTTTGTCCTGAAGGGGATTAGGGAAGGGTAACTTAGGTAGGAGCGGGAGTGTGAGAGTGGGGTTCATGCTTGGCCCCAGGCCATGTTAGAAAAAGATCAGGCTCCCACTCCAGGGGTGCCCAGAAAAATGCAGAGAGACAAGCTGGGATTTCTGAATCAGGACAGTGAGGAGGGGAGTGAATGTGTGTTCTCTCTCAGTGCTCCTCTTGACACCCGGGCAAATGGCTGTTTACACAGGTAGATCACCCAGCCGCTCCCTCGAAGGTAAACAGCTGCTTCCTGACTTCCCCGCAGCACAGATTGGGGCCCTGAAACAGTGTGTACCCAGGCAAAGGAGGAGAGCTCCTCCATCCAGGTTTTCACTCATTCAGGCAAGCAAGATGTGCTGAGTGCCTCCTAAGCGCAGGTACCCAGAATACTGGACAGAGCAAGAAAGAGGTCACTGCCCCCCTGAGCTCTCTCTCCGCTTCAGGGTTGTCCAAGCCAGAAGTGCCTCAGAGCCCCCAGGCCACCTCTCCTGGGGTACAGATGACACCACCAAAACCTGAAGAGGCACAGTGACTTGCCCAAGACCCGGAGCCGAGTCACCGTAGACTTTAAACATTGGAGATTTGTCACTGCTTCATCACTGCCTATAGCTTCGGAGGCTTCCCGTCTCTAACAGTGTTCTCTTGACTTCTTAGAGTCTTTCATTGGCTTAGGGCAGGAGAAACCAGGGGCTCTTCCTACAAGTTCACTGAAATGTAATCCAGCTCTAAGTCCCTAAATTACCACCAGGACCAGCTGGACTGACTGAAGTTGCCCTGTTGTTTATTTACCCACGTTGAAAAACAACTATCCAGCCCACAGTTTGGATAAACATATATTACATCGGACCATACTTCCTGCTTTTTTAGAAGGTACCGTAGTATTTTTAATTGTTTCACTCACTGTTAAGTGAGCATGTGTTCATGAGTCCCCACTGTGTAGCCGGCCCTGGGATTTAAAGGTAAACCAAAGACAAACACAGCCCCGATCTGGTCTTTGCTCTCCTTGTCTATATGGGGAGGTAAGCAACTGCCAAAGAACTGCATGTATCTGACTGGGGGTTGGGGTGCAAAACTGAATGTTTTATGAGTTTAAAAAAAAAATTTTAAAAGGTTTGCATTGAGGAATTAGAGCAAGGAATAAAAGCTAATCATTTAAAACAAATAACTGCCCAAGCCTGGGTACTGTGGGTCATACCTGTAATGCCAGCATCCTGGGAGGTCGAGGCAGGTGGATTGCTTGAGCTCAGGGTTTTGAGACCAGTTTGAGCAAAGTGAGACCGTGTCTCTACTAAAAATAGAAAACCTAGCAGGGCGATGTGGCAGGTGCCTGTAGTCCCAGCTACTTGGAGGCTGAGGCAAGAGGATTGCGTGAGCCTAAGAATTTGACGTTGCTGTGAGCTATGATGCCACAGCACTCTACCCAGGTCAACCAAGTGAGACTCTGTCTCAAAAAATAATAATAATAGTTGCACATATCAATGGGAATTTCCCACCATAATAGATACTTGGGTTATTTAGATCTTCTAAGCAGCCTGCCAAGAGAGAACTAAACATGTCAAAGATTTATGGGGAGTGAGATGAGGGGGGTGGAGAGGCCCGGAGAGCCATGACGCAGGCAAGTGGTTCTGGGAAGTAGAGAGGGAAGGAAAGACAGGTGGGCGGTCTTAGATTACAGTGTACTTCTCAAGAAATTCTGCCAAGAAGTTCAGCGTTGGCTGCCCCTGAAAGGAGTCTGACCTGCCTTGGTATCCCTGCTGGGCTCAGTCATGGGCTGGGAGCAGCCGTTGGGAAGCGTGGCCTCAACAGAGACATGGCTTTGGATTCAGAGCACAGCAGGCAGCTGGGCTGTCAGTCCACAGCACACTCCTTGGTAAGAGAGCTAAGGAGCACACGTTCACGGCCGTCACGCTGCTACGGGAGAGCAAGCACGGTAAGAGCAGAGCGGAAATTAGAGGGGTCGATCTGGTCTAGGAAAACGGACGTTTTCTGAGAAAAGGATCTCTGTGCTACATTAATAAGGGGAAAATGCAATGTTCCAGGAAGAATGAACGGCAAGTACAAAGGCCCTGTGGCAGAAGGCAGCACGGGATGGTCAAGAGACAAAATGAAGCCAGGCGAGGTGGCTCATGCCTGTAATCCCAGCTCTTGGGAGGCCGAAGAGGGTGGATTAATAGCTCCCGAGTTTGAGACCAGCCTGAGCCAGAACGAGACCTCATCGCTAAAAACAGCAAGGTGTTGTGGTGGGCACCTGCAGTCCCAGCTACTTGGGAGGCTGAGGCAGGAGAATCACTTACGCCCAGAAGTCAGGAGTTTGAGGTTGCTGTGAGCTATGATGCCAAGTTACTCTACCCATGGTGACAAAATGAAACTCTGTCTCAAAAAAAAGAAAAGAGAGAGAAAGAAAGAAAAGAAAGAAACAAAATGAAGGGCAGAGCAACTTAATGGAGAGAATGTAGGACGGAGAAACGTCAGAGAGAGAAGTGGACACTGCTGGGGAGTCCTACAAGGCCTTAAAACAAAGGACTCTTTTTTTTTTTTCTTGAGATAGATTCTCAGTCTGTCGCCCAGGCCAGAGTACAATCAGTGCTATTGTGTCATAGCTCACAGCAACCTCAAACTCCTGGGCCCAAGCAATCCTCTTGCCTCAGCCTCCCTGAGTAGCTGGAACTACAGGCTTCTGCCACAATATCCAGCTAGCTTTTTCTATTTTCAGCAGAGACAGGGTCTTGCTCTTGCTCAGGCTGGTCTTGAACTCCTGAGCTCATGCAATCCACCTGCCTCGGCCTCCCAGAGTGCTAGGATTATAGGCATAAGCCATCGAGCCATCCTGTTGTTCACATTTAAAAACTGGACAATTCTGCATAAAAATCTGAATTACTAGCTTTCTTTAAAAAATAGGAATAAGAAAAATAAGAAAATCTAGCAAAGTAGGTCCACATTCCTGCCTGAAAATAATTAGCCCAAAAAAGGTAGAGGCTTCCCCCTTTAGACATGGTGCAAAGAACAGGGGAGCTGGTAAATAAATATTTACTGAATGTGTGAATTAATAAATGAAGAGTCAGGGACCCACAGGTCAGGCTACACCATGGTAAAGGAACCCTTTTCAGCCTTCTAGAAAGAGAATGTGATATAAGATTAAGTCCGGGGTGTGATGGTAAATGTTTAACAACCCACTCCTTAGGGAGGAAAGAAAAGTCCAGATTTGCAGTGTTTGCTGATTATTGTGATGTAAATACTCCCACCATGACCAATTTCTAGCTCTCCACATGCTGTCAGTGAAGTTGGAGCTGGAAAGAGATGAACAATTATAATCAGATCTCGCGAGATGGTGCGAGCCGGCTCCAGCACACACTACGGTTATATGTGAGGCTAGAAGTACTAAGTGACTGGAATAATGACCTTCTGGAACAGTGCCTAGGACATAGCAGGTGCTCAATAAATGTTTATTTAGCCAGCAACGGAAGCTCGCACGTGGGAAATAAGTGGAAATCAGGACAGAGTAGGAAGAGGAACAAAAAATGTGAGGTGCTGACCCTGGGGCCGTAGGTCAGGGGATTGTTAGAATTATTTGACCATTAACCTTTCTGATTTTGAGATCCCTCATCGGTCGTATGAAGGGGAAGGATGAGATGATCTCTCTAAATCCTCTTACAACTCTCTGATGTAAATTGGTGATTTTCAATCATCACTAAAAAGTGTAATTATGGGAATTACAGCAAAATTTCCCAATGTACTTCTGTTGGGAGCTTGATCCTATCCCTAGTATTTTTGGAGCCCCTTGTAGTAGTCTATTCAATCAGTGATTCCCCTCCCCTTCAAATAAATTACATTTTTGCAATATATACAGCTCTGTAAAGTTCCTTCCTCTTGAATCTAGGCTGGGACTATAATCTGAGTCAACCCACAGTTGACTCCTGGCACTCTGGGAGGCCGAGGCAGGTGGATTGCATGAGCTCAGCAGAGCTAGGAGTGGCTTTCTGCTCTGAGCACAAGGAAGGCTGTATAAGAAGTTCAACTACCCTGCTGGACAGGCCATGTAAAGAGACCTAGGAGGACTTGTAGGAAAGAGAAAGACCCAAGACTTCCTGGAACAAGAGAGAGCAAGACCCAGCCACCCCAGTGTCCCAGCTGAGCCCAGCCCCGAATCAACCTGCCAGCTGAACATGTCTGCAAGAATAACGGCCAGCAAGCCCAGTAGAACTGCCCAGCCAAGCCCAGTTCAGGTCGCAGACTGTGCCAAATGGAATAATTGTTGTTTTAAGGTTTCAGATCAGGTTAGGATTTGGATTATGTTAAAGAACTGAGATTACCTACGTAGCCATCAATACAAAATTGATTCACGCAATGGAGAACCACACAGCTCTGAGAAGAAGGCAAATCTATATTGACCAGCAAGATGACTGTCACGTGAGAAAGCAACCTCCAGAAGCGTCTGTAGGGTACAGTAGAGGATTCCATCACGTAATAAAAAAGGGAAGACATGCATGTGTGCACGTGTGTATAACTGTAACTGCATAAAATATTTCTGCGAAGAGTCATAAGAAATTAGTAAGAGAACGGCAGACTCCAATAAGAGGGGAGAGACTCACTGCATATCCTGTGCACATCTTTTTTACCTTGTTTGTATGTATTACTTACTCAAATCATAGAGATAACATTTTCACAAAACCAAAACAAAAAAAAAAAATGAGTTTCTGCCAATGTAGCAGTGCAGGCAACTAGCTACAATGCTATGGTAACACATTACTCTGCTGGACTTGATAATTTAGACTCGGAATAGAATACAAGAATCTAGGAAAGAATTAAAACCCCATCTGGTTAACACACACCCTTGTCAACCACTCCATCAAAAGGGAAGGTGGTGGCAGGGACGGGGTTCTTCTGATGGAAAAGATCTCAAGTTTCCCAGTGCCTGAGGTTGGGTTTTCTAAGAAGCAGATCCAGAGTCAAGGATTTTAATGAAATAAATTTATTTGGGAAGTGATCCCAGGAAGCACCAAAACAGAGGTAGGAAAGGAAGACAGAAAGAAGGAAATCAATGAAGGGAACGTGGACAAATTACCATGGTGGGCAGCTGGGGTCAGGCCCACTGGGGACCTCTGCCAGCCCATAGAACATGCGTCCTAGTCATTCCACCCAAAGTGGGAAGAAGCTGAGGAATTCACCCTCTGCTCCCAGAGGACATTAACTTTCAAGGGTTCCAGTCTGCCTGCCCCACCCCTGCAGGCTGAGATACCAGGGAAAGGGCTTGTGGAAGGAAGAAGTGAGGGCCGAGCAGACAGACACAGGTCGGCCACTCTGTGCCTCTGCTTACCTAGAAAGCAGAGCCTGTGCAAAACCTTCTGTGCCTGTGAGGCAGGGAGGGAGCGTGAGCTGCACAGGAAGGACGTGACTTTATGATAGGTTGATTGCTTTTTTCTTTTTTTTTTTTT
>NW_003852453.1:5313138-5323703 GCF_000181295.1 Otolemur garnettii
TGGCTATTTTTAGAGATGAGGGTCTTGCTCTAGCTCAGGCTGGTCTCGAACCTGTGAGCGCAGGCAATCCACCGCCTCGGCCTCCCAGAGTGCTGAGATTACAGACATGGTTTCCTGGTGGTTGTTACCAGGTCGGGTTCCATCTGTGCACCACCTGAGAGCCATCCCGGCTTGGCTTGCAGTTGGGAGGCCCTGACGTGGACATGCCCTCTTTCCACTGTCATGAAGCTGGTTGCTAGAATTCCTGCTGCGGCTACAGATGGAAGGGCTTGCTGCAAGCCACTGCACCTGGCCCTGTGACAGGCTGATTTCTTAGTCCTCCTGAACGACTTCCGGCGCACCACAGGAAACCACCTCATCTCATCCCCACATCATGCCTCTACAAGGAGGAAGGATGTCCCAGGGCTTCAACTCCTCTGCATTTCTCGGTTTTGTACATGAAAGTTCCCAGGGGGTGTGCGTCACTGCGTCTTGTGTCTGAGTGGCAGCAGGGGTGAGTAGGACACTAGGCAGGAGTGAGGACAGGCAGTGCCCGAGAGCCTGGGAGCTGCCCCCAGCAAGCCCTTCCACCTGTACCGCAGCAGAATTGCTAGTACCCAGCTTCACAAAAGCGGGAAGAGGGCATGGCCAGGTCAGGGCCTCCCACCCGCAAGCCAGGCCGGGATGGATCTGAAACAAGCTGGCCCTGAAACAACGACCAGGAAACCACGTCAAATCCCAGCCCTGGAATTTCCAATGCATGTCATCTTGAAGTAGGAAGGACTTCATCAATAAAAGTTTTTATAAGTATTTTAAAGGTTTATTATCTAAAACTGGAGACATTATTTCACTAGTGTTCCTGACAATTATAAGGTAGAGCCTATTAAATAATGTTGATACTCAGATAGAAAAGAAAGAGGTAAATTACTAAGATCCAATGTTGGTTCCCATGTTGTACCAGCCAATTATCCTTTTTTATGCCATTACTTTACTGATAACACACCGATCTAAGCAAGGCTGCTTGTCATGTCACTGATAATATTCTTGTAGACGACAAGCTAAAGCATAGATAGAATGACCGTGCAGTTGGCTGAGTTCAACCAACTGTCCTCAGGTCTCCCCGGATATGCCACAAGATCCTTGTCTTGGCCGGGCACAGTGGCTCATGCCTCAAATCACAGCACTCTGGAGGGCCGAGGCAGGCAGATCACCTGAGCTCACAAGACCAGCCTGAGCTACAGTGAGAACCTGTCTCTAAAAACAGCCAGGCATCGTGGCAGGCACCTGTAGTCCCAGCTACTTGTGAGGCTGAGGCAAGAGAATCGCTTGAGCCCAACAGTCTGAGGTTACTGTGAGCTATGACGTCACAGCACTCTCCCAGGGGCAACAAAGTGAAATTCTGTCTTAATAAAAAAAAAAAAGATGCTCACCCATTGGGTTCAGCATCTTCCATGATTTGGAAGAAGACATAGCAGGCATGCTCACCAAAGTTTTAGATGACACGATAGGGAAGGAATGAATAGTTGGTATATTTGATGGCAAAATCAGGATTCAAATTATATTGACAGGCCAGGATGGTAGGTCAAAACCAACCCTATGCAACTTAAGAATAATAGATTCTGGGCTTGGCCCCTACTAAGTGGCTAAGGCGCCAGCCACATGCACCAGAGCTGGCGGGTTCCCATCCAGCCCTGGCCTGCCAAACAAAAATGACAACTACAACAAAATATAGCTGGGCATTGTGGCGGACACCTGTAGTCCCAGCCATTTGGGAGGCTGAGGCAAGAGGATCGCATAAGCCCAAGAGTTTGAGGTTGCTGTGAGCAGTGACGCCATGGCACTCTACCCAGGGTGACAGCTTGACACTCTGTCTCCAAAAAAAAAAGAAAAGAATAATGGAATTTGTATTTATCACCAAAAAGTCAGTTTTGTCCGTACAGGGTTGGGGGAGAGGGTTAGACTGACAGCAGTTGGGGGCTGGTAAAGGCCTTGAGGTTTTAATTAATCCAAAACTCAGTAAGACCCAACAATGAAAGAGTTTATTTTTTTGGAAGCAATTTTAGGTGGCAGTAATAAAAGCCTTATTCTCAGTTGAAGGGCAGTAATGATCCTAATAGAGTCTGCGAGGGGCATCCCACATCTGGAGAAGGGTGTGCTCGGTTCTGGGCAGAAGAGGGAACAATTACTTACAAGGAGGGATTTGCGATGCCTGTCACCCAGGGGCGGGTTGTCAGCACCAGGGATAAGTGAGAACGAAATGACAATATTTTGCAGGAATAATAGTGACCCCCATCTATTTGGAGCATTCAGGTATAAAAGGGAGTAAACCTATTATTTTTGCCATGTTTGCGCCAGCTGTTGTCACAAGGATGCTGCTTTGGCTTGAAACATCTTATGCGTCTTCAGGTGAGCTGGACTTTGTCTGATCTACTGGGGCTTGGCTGGGCGTGGCTCTGAGCCATGACTGGGGGGCAGGTCTGCTCCGTGTGTTTTTTTCCCTACCTTTTCCCAGCAGGTATCCCTGGGAATAAATACTCTTTCATGGCAACAGAAGAAGCACAACAGGGTGCACACGTTAGAAGCCCAAGCTGGTACAGCATCTGTCAGGACACATGGCCCAAACCAGGCTGTCCCGAAGGTAAGGGATGGGGAAGCCTGCTCCGCACAGCACGGGGCCGCAGAAAGGGAAGTGTATGAATTTCTCTTACAGAGCAGTGCAGCCAGTAATTCAATTTACTCCACTCCAGACCAATAGGGCAAAACTAGGGTCAGTGATCTAAAGTTACGGGAATATAGATTTTGGTATAATGTAATAAAAAAACTGAGTGGTCATTGTAACAGTCCAAGACTGAATGCAAACTAGTGAAATCCTCGTCCCAGAAGGCCTTAGACAGAGTCTAGTGCAGTGTTTTTCGACCTTTTTTATGTCACGGCACACTTGAACCTATAGTTAAACTTCCGTGGCACACTAAATTATGTTATTGGTTTGTTTGTTTGTTTTTGAGACAGAGTCTCACTCCACTGCCCTGGGTAGAGTACTGTGGTGTCATCTGACTAGAGACGGGTCTCACTGTTGCTCAGGCTGGTCTCAAACTCCTGAGCTCAAGCAATCCACTCACCTAGACCTTCCACAGAGCAGAGATTACAGGCGTGAGTCACTGTGCCTGGCACTTAAATTATGTTGATCAAAAAAAAAAAAAAAAAGAGTGAAAAAAAAGAATGTGCTTACTATGCTTTGAACTTCTTTAAAAAATAATTATCTTTTTTTCATTCTTTTTTTTTTATTAAATCATAGTTGTGCACATTAATACTACCATGGGGTACAGTGTGTTGTTTCCATATACAATTTGAAACATTCTCATGCAATTGGCCAACATAGCCTTCATGTCATTCTCATAGTCATTGTGTTAAGACATTTATAGTCCACATTTAGAGAGATTCACATGTACCCTTATAGGATAGATCATAGGCGTGATCCCAACATTACCCCTCCCTTCACCCATCCTCCCCACTCCCCTATAATTAATGATCTTTAAAAATTTTTGCAGCACACCTAAGACCCTGTCATGGCACACTCGGGCGTCGCCACACACTGGTTTAAATCTCTGCTCTGGTGGATCCTTTCCTAAGAGCATTTGAGATTGGAAATCCGGTATCACCTGGGAAGTCAGATGCTGAACTAGTTAGTATTTTTCCTCCTCCAGCATTCCTGCTCTGTCCCACACTGCTCTCTCCTGACTCTAAGACGCAGAAGCTTTTTCTCTCCGTGCCATCCCTTGAGAAGCCCAGTCACATATGGCTCCTTCATGTCCCTGAGAGTTTCTGTATTGCCTTCCCAGTCACTTTCAGAGCATTTCCGGGGTACAGGCTGGTCTCCAATTTCTACATCACCTGCAGCCACAAGCTCAGTGTCAGACACCAAGTCCTTAGATCACCCAGTACCCCATTCAGCCCCCAAACACTTTTCCAGTCTGACCTCTGACCTTTCCCATCGTGAGGGCCAATCAAACTAACCCACCTGCCCTTCTCCACACACAACCTTGGCTTTGCAGGCCTTTGCTGACTCATAATCAATTCTCCTTATCCTCCAAGGCCAGACCCCACACAGCCCACCCAGTGCCGACCAAGTGCTACCTTCTCCAAGACGTTTTCACGGATATTCTATCCTAAAAGTAGTGCCTTAAGTGAACTGTCTTAACACTTCTCAAGGTGTTTAAGATTTTCACGTTATAAAAAAGTGATTCTCAACCCTCATCCTTGTAGAACGACTTGAGAATACTCAAATCGGGTCCCATCCCAAGATGGTCTCATGTTACTGGTCTGGTAACAGAAATTCCAAGTAATATTTAAGTAAGAAAGCAAGGTGCAAGGAAAAAAATGTTTCCAGAGTTGACAGGGCAGTGGAACCTGGGCTCTTTCTTCCTGATCTGCCACTCTCAGTGAATCAGCAATGTCTTACCTCATGATTGTGAGATGGCTGCTGTGGCCCCAAGCATCACATCTTTGCACAACATATTAAGCAGGAACAAAGCAGAGGTGGGAGAACCCTTCTCCTGCTCTTTGATACAGAGTCTCAGTCTGTTCTCCAGGCTAGAGTGTTGTGCTGTTGTCAGAGCTCGTGCAACCTCAAACTCTGGGTGCAAGTGATCCTCCCACCCCCGCCTCCCAAGTAGCTGGGACTACAGGTGCCCCCCAATACGCCGGGTAGAGGAGTGTTCTTTCCACACATCTCTCTTGCCAGAGAAAGAGAAGCCAGAAGTTTCCTGCAGACAATTTCCTCACATGTCATTGGCTAGAACGGGGCCACACCCTCATCTCTGACCTTTCACTGGCACAGATGAGTTGCAGACGTGAGCCACTGTTGGAGCTCGACTGTCCTGAACAAAACCCAAGCTCTGGACTTTAAGCAAGAAAAGAGGGGGGGGCAGCCACAACTTCCCTTACACCAGTGGTTCTCAGCCTTCCTAATGCCGCGGCCCTTTAGTACATACGGCTCCTGTGGGTCACAACCCACAGGTTGAGAACGGCTGCCTTACGTGGAGAAGAGGAATGGCTTATACAGGGCATAAAGTTCATGTGCAATTTTAAACTGCACACTATTTTAAATTGCACACGAACTTTATAGCCACCCTGTATAAACAGACACCCCCTGGGACAGTAAGCTTACTGAGGGCACAGCACACCCAGGCATAAGCTCCCCGGGTCTTCAGAGGAGCTCTGCAGTCACTTCTGAACCACTGAAGCTCTCCCCAAGCCATTGTCTTGAGCTGTTTTTAACGGATTATAATGCCTGCAGTTCCCAGGTCCCGCTTATTTGTCTTTTGACGATGTTTGATTCCCCAGGACCTCCAAATATGTCAGATTTTTCCTGCAGAGCCCTCATAGGCGTAGAAATTATTAAATATATGCTAACGATTTAGGTTCAGTAGAAAAACGTTTCTTTATGAAAAAGGTGGAGATTCAGCACAGTTGGTACATAGGATTTTCTCTGTCCTGTGAGGCAGGATGGGGAGTGAGTGTGTCAGACAAACCAGGGATGAAGTACCAGTTTCAACATTTACGGCTGTGTGACCCCAGGCACATTCCTCAACCTCTCTGAGCTTTGGTGCCTTGGCCTCCTCACGTATAAAGTATTTTCAGTGTTCTTCCACATATCTCTCAATTATTAATGAGTGCCCATTTTGTGGCAGGCCCAATTTTAGACATTTTTATATGTTATCATTTCAAATCTTTACAAGAATGTGATGAGAGAGTGTCTCGCATGGCTCCAGAGGCTTGATAGGTAAGAAACTTGCTCAGAGTCAGGCAGTGAATGGGGCGAGAGGTGAACCCATGCATTTGGCTCTAAAGCCAGTTCTGGAGCTTATCCTTTGCTGGATAGTTCTTGGTTTCCTTTTTCCTTTTCTCCGATTATTTAATGCCATGCCAAAATCAATCGGCATGGTTCCTGTAGGCCCTCCTTTGTGCAATGATATAATGTGATGTTTCTCTTCTCTCTTTCCTCTGTGTGGTCCCCAGGTAAATTTTTACTCTTTTTAGAAAACGCCCATCTGTTCCAAACCCTTGTTCACATACAGTTCTCTGGACTGTCCTGCCTTGACTAGGGAAACAGAGACAGGGCAAGAGAAAGGACCCATGAGCTCAAATCGCCTTTTTCACTCTGGAATGCTACGTCACTGGCAAGTCCCCTCCCTGGCATCTCCCCTTTCTGGAGAACACCAGCTTGTTTTCATTTCCCTTTTGAAATATCCACAGACCTTTGTGCCCCCCGATCACATCTGACTGTATTGCACTGGGTCTCGGTAATGGCACAATCTCCTTTTCATAATAAGGCATCCCAAGCCGCACAGTAGACTGTTGTACCGGCCAGAATCACCACATTCATCGCCGATACCACAGGCTGTCTATCGGATACCCTCATTTTCTCTTTTCAGGAAGGACCGGTGTCAGCTTTCATGCCACTTCTTATGAACCGGGAGCTCATTTTCCCTAAGTCTTATGGCTGTTGTTTTTCAACCTCTGCCAGTTTCCATTTCTGTGGGACATCAGTTAGGTGGGCTGCCCCTTACCCAGGATAGGGATTTGGGTTAACCAAGGGCTGGCATTCTCCAAATATTTGCAACTATTTCTGAAAACCTGTTGATGTCCTATCTACCTTCTTTCCGGCATGAGCAGAATCCAGTGAACATGTCACTTTCTTTCTTCAGAGATTCCGAGGTTTCACCTGCCTGTCATAAAGGGACAATTCTTATGGTTAAGGCCGATACAGTCCCATTGCAGGCGATTTAACGTGAATGTGTAGTGGCCACAGAACATATTCTAGAAGCTTAAAAATGATTATATAACATTAACCCTTGTGTGACTGTCTCTTGAAACATGAGACTAGCAAAGAAATTTGAGAGAAGGGCCGGCACATAGATGAATTGTAGTTTAATTATAAGAACTGTCACTGATGAAGCCCTTGATAATGCCAGTGATTCTCCTAAAACTGTTCTAGGTATCATACACATATCATTTAATCTATACAACAAGGCCCAGGGGAATATATTATCATCCTGGATTTATAGAGAAAATTAAGGCTAAGAAAGGTTAAATGATTCCCTAATACCATGCCGCTAGTGAGCGGCAGAGAAGGGATTTGAACCCAGGAACTGGCTGATTTCCAAGCCCCCGAGCGGAGTTACTGCTGTTCAGCTTTCCCCGCTGTTTGTTCCACACACCACCTCTGTAACGTTTCCTTATTTGCCTTCTGGTTAATGTTCACTCTGTCCCTCCTGGTTCTCCACAGCAAGGGTGTGGCACAGGCTGCTCACTTCCTGAACGTGCCCTACTTAGTTGAAACCAGCTCCACTCCCTTTCAAAGGAACGTTAAAACTGACAGCCCTACATTCGTGGAGAACCAGGAACTGATCCCCGTATGCAATTTGCTACTGTAGGATTTTTTCCTTTCCTTTATTATCGTTGAGGATTCTTCCACGGCAAAAGGATCCAGAAATATATATTATCTGACCTGCAGACAATCCCCAAGGAATTGCAGACAAACCCCCAGACCTGGGGGGTGGCGGAGGGTCACTAAAAATAAATGGACGCAGGAAAGACCCTTCCTTACTCATAGGATCATTGGCTGGGAGGGATTATAGACAATTTTTTTTTTCTATTACAGAATCAGTATGGTAGAAGGAACATGGATGGTGGCCTCTGAGGTCAGAGCTAGGCTTGTGGGAGGACCCAGGGAAGTATTCTGGGCCTCTTTGGGGATAATGATGTGTCACCTAGAAATAGTTCATCCATGTATGAGATTTGGTATATGAAGCATTCAGGAGACGCCTGGCATGTTGTAGATGCTCACAATACCGAAGCAACAATTCTTAGAGATTTATCTTGGCTTGTCCTGAAATCGCAAGTGATCTGGGCTTCACTTTCAGCCCATTTCTAAGCCACCTAGTGAAACTGAACTTGTTAGTATCACTGTTTACTTCAGTATCCTAACTCTGGAAATATAACCCATCATTCCACGCTGCCTTTTACGTTATTTTGGTAAGAATAACCAGGAAGTTCACATAGTAGGGTGGCGCCTGTGGCTCAAAGGAGTAGGTGCCAGCCCCATATGCCGGAGGTGGCGGGTTCATACCCAGCCCCAACCAAAAACTGCAAAAAAAAAGAAAAAGAAGTTCACATAGTATTTTGCAAGTCTAAAATACTATTAGTTTTTGTTTTTGTTTTTGTTTTGTTTTGCTTTGAGACAGAGTCTCACTCTGTTGCCCAAGTTAGAACGTAGAATGCAGTGGCATCATCATAGCTCAGAGCAACCTCAAAGTCCTGGGCTCAAGCAATTCTCCTGCCTCAAGTAGCTGGGACTACAGCACCTGGTACAACATCCAGCTAGTTTTTCTCTTTTTGGTTGAGATGGGGTCTCACTCTTGCTCAGGCTGGTTTTGAACGCCTGGTTTCAGGTGATTCACCTGCCTCAGCCTCCCAGAGTGCTAGGATGACAGGTGTGAGCTACCACACTTGGCCAGATCTTTTTCTGTTTTATCTTCATAAGAAAAAAGATAGGAAGAAGGAAGGGAAGGGAAGAGAGACAAAGACAGGACTGGGTATTTGGTACTCTTGGTCTCTTTGTTTCTTGTTCCCTTTTCTCCCTTAAAAAGGGAGAGGGGATGTTAGAGTCCCATCCGTGCAATCTTGAAAGAGAAAGAGGATGAGAGACATCTCTCCTGTTATCCCTCAAATTAGACCACAGAGAAAGAGGCTGGCTGCACTTATTTTTCAAAATACTATAGGTATACAAATGTTTTGGGCTACATATATGGCTTTTGTTACACTTGACTCAAGGTTATAAGTGTACCCATCACCCAAATAGTATTCGATGTAGCCATTGGATAGGTTTTCCCCCATCCTGTCCTCCTCCCCTCCCCAGCTTGATTTCCACTGAGTTTTACCCACCTCCGTCCACATGTGTGCTCATCAGTTAGCACCAGTTCAATAGCAAGTACACATAGGGTTTGTTTTTCCATTTTCTTAAGATGAAATTACATTTTTAATTTTAGATTTATATGAGGGTACAAATTGTTTTTCCATTCTTTAGATATTTCACTTAGGATAATGGTCTCCAGTTCCATCCAACTTGTGGCAAAAGGTCTTAATTCATCCTTCTTCATGGCTGAGTAGTATTCCACAGTATACATGTACCACATTTTGTTAACTCACTCATGAATCCATGGGCATGTGGACTGATTCCAGAGCTTTGCAATTATGAATAGTGCTGCAGTAAACATCTGAGTGCAGGTGCCTTTTTGATAAAATGACTTTTTTTCCTTTGGATAGATACCCTGTAGTGGGATTGCTGGGTCAAATGGTAGGTGTCCTTTTAGTTTTTTTGAGGAATCTTTATACTGTTCTCCACAAAAGTTGTACCAATTTGTCATCCCACCAACAGTGTATAAGTATTTCTTTTTCCCATATCCATGCTAGCATCTACTGTTATTGGACTTTTTAATAAAAGCCATTCTATCAAGGGTACGGTACTATCTCATTGTGGTTTTAATTTGTATTTTCCTGGTAATTAGTGATATTGAGCATTTTCTCATGTTTATTGGCCGTTTGTCTAGCTTTTTGTGAAAAGTTTCTATTCATGCCTTTTGCCCACTTTTTAATGGGGCTGTTTGTATTTCCTTTGCTGAGTTGCGTGAGTTCTTTGTAGATTCTGCTCATTAACCCTTTATTGGATATATGGCTTGTGAATATTTTTCTCCCATTCTGTATGTCACCAATTTGTTTGATTATTTCCTTAGCTGTGCAGAAGTTTTAAATTTAATCAAGTCCCATCTATTTATTTTTGTTGTTGCTGTGATTGCTATTGGAATCTTCTTCATCAAAAGGCCTATGCTGATAGCTAGAAGAGCTTCTCCAACATTTTCTTCCAGAATTCCTACAGTTTAAGTCTTTAGTCCATCTTGGATTAATTTTTGTGAGTGGTAAGAGACATGAATCTTATTTCATTCTTCTATCCAATGTTCCCAGCACCATTTAGTGAACAGGGCTTCTTTTCCCCATCATATATTGTTGTCTGCTTCATCGAAGGTCAGTTTGCTGTATGTGCATTTTCTGTTCTGTGCCATAAGTCTCTGTCTCCATGTTTGCACAAATACCATGCTGTTTTAGTTACTATCACCTTGTAATATAATTTGAAGTCTGGTAATGGGATACCTCCATATTTGTTCTTTTTGCTGAAGATTGCTTTGGATAGTCAGGCTCTTTTCTGGTTCCAAACAAAGCATAGAATTATGTTCTCTAGATCTGTGAAATAGGATGTTGGTATTTTGATGGAGATTGTATTGAATCTATAAATCACTTTAAGTAGCATGGCAGTCCAGCAATGTGGATTCTACTGATGCACGAGCAGAATATGTTT
Organism: Otolemur garnettii; assembly: GCF_000181295.1. Taxonomy (NCBI): domain Eukaryota; kingdom Metazoa; phylum Chordata; class Mammalia; order Primates; family Galagidae; genus Otolemur; species Otolemur garnettii. Next base: position 5,323,532 of record NW_003852453.1, read on the forward strand.
CTCCATCTGTGTTGTCTGCAGTTTCTCTCCTCAGTGTTGCTCCACTTTTATTATATGTCAGTGATTTCACTGCTTCAGTTTCTCATCTGTTGAAATGTGTTTAGAAACAGCTTCACTACACACCTGAGCCATTGTTAGAGAAACCAAAAGGATAAAGGCAACAGGGGAACAT
>NW_003852453.1:5324127-5326627 GCF_000181295.1 Otolemur garnettii
GTTTCCTGGCTTCTTACATATTCCTAAGCAAGATGAGTGTAGGACAAACCAAGTGTGGGTACCAGGTGGGGAATGCACACCTCACGGGGATGGAGAAGCCGGAGTTCAGCACCTGTAGGCAGGTGCCATGAAGGGGTATGAGGCCAGGGTGGCCAGATCTGATTTTTCACCAAATGTCAGTGATTTTGATCTTTTTTAGATATAAAATCTACTATATAAAAAATATAGGCTCAAAAGTAATCATAACCACTGCATAGGACAAGCTCCATTGTCTTTTTGAAAGGGCTGAAAACCCTAATCTCCTGCACCCGTGTCACAGATTGGGAGAAGTCCCGAGAGTGGAAGGCGCCTGCGTGCGGGTCAGCAGGGTGAGCACAGTGCTGGGACGTCTAGACCGCACGTAGCACGCAGCATCTAGACCACACGCAGCACGCAGCACGCAGTGTCTAGACCACACGCAGCACGCAGCACTCTGGGCTAACTGCAGCCGGGTCTCCTGACTTCCTCTGCAGTGCTTGCTCTACTGTATCAGGCTTCCTTTTCTAGAAAGGAGAGAAAAATAGAAAAGGGGAGACAGAGGTAGTGAAGGAAACAGAAGAGAGAGGAAGGTCCCCAGTTAGTACCACCTCGTGAGTGCCTCATGCCTGTCAGAGGAACACAGGGAGCACCCCTTTCTCCTGCCTACTCCACCCCCCCAATACATGACAGTGTGCCCTGGGCCTGACGATTGCCCCTATGCATGGAACAGCAGTACAGAGAGAAGAGCTTTCCAAAGAGAATTGGAGGAGAGGCTTCTGAAAGCTTGGCAGGGCTGACTCTGTCCCATATTCCTGCCACTACGCCAGGTGAAGCCGAATAAATTGTGCAGCACTCTGGATATTATTAAAGGTTATTTTAAAAAAAACAAAACAAAACTATCAACTACCTCACTGGATAGTGCTTTTTTTGTTTGTTTTTGGCCGGGGCTGGGTTTGAACCCACCACCTCCAGTATATGGGACCAGCACCCTACTCCTTTGAGCCACAGGTGCAGCCCCAGTGCCAGGCTTGTGATAGGATGTTGGGGGGAGCAGGGGTCCTAATGTCCTTAAATGACCCACATTTCTAGACCGACCCTTGGCACACACCCCCACCCACCCCCCACCTGAGTCTCCGGGGTGCATCAGGTGACACAGCCTTCTCGACCTCCTTGGACACCACCTTCTCCCTGCCCAAAGGCCCTGGTAGAAAACGTCCCATCTTGAAGTCGTGGCTCTGGTGTCTGGTGCCAAAGAAGAGTCCAGGTTTGAACAGAGCCACTCACGCGCCATGGGGGTTAATATCTCTGAAGCTCACAGTCATTGGCTCTAAGCTGGGGGTAACAATACCTACTGCTCAGCCTCAGTGAGAATAAGAAAAGAAAACAATGATTGGAAAGCACTTACCCGCCAACGGCGCCCAGGAGGAGAACTGCAGGGCCACGGCTCTAGCAGAGGCTCCGCGGTCTCTAGAGCAGCCCCAGCGCCAGCGCGAGGGGATCTTAGGTGTGCGAAAATTTTTAGAGATCATTACTTATTTTCAAATGAAGTTCAAAGCGCAGTAAGTATATTCTATTTTTTTTTTTTTTTTAGCGGAGCACAGCACTGCGGAGCACACACTGGCTTGGGCTGCCAGAGTGTGAATACCCTGATTCCACTTGCTTCAGCAAGTTACGTAACTCTCCCTCCTTTCCTGTCTGTAAAGTGGGGACAATGACAGTGCCAACCTCAGAGGGCCGCTGGGAAGAGTTACCAAGGGAGGTGACTCTTTGAGGTTTTTTTAAGGTTACACTGATCGCATTTGTTAGATAAAGTCCCTCTTCAGAGACGCCTCTTGCAACCTGCTTAGCACAATGCCTAGGCCGGGATGAAAGCTGATTGGGTGGAAAGAATTATTATCCAGCTGGGCACCATGGGACACGGACTGATACCTGCCTCAACCCTCACCTTTATGGAGCTCGCCTTCTAGAAAGAGAGGGGAGTGGAATGCACCTCAGAGTCCTCCAGTGGAGCCATAATCAGGCCGCCAGTGCCCCCCTACCGCCCCTGAGCTGTAGGGACCCATCCATCGTGGGATTGCCGGCGCCTGTGCATCTCACCCGGCAGCCCTCCCTGGCGTCCAGAGCATGCTCTGCCCATGTGTTCAGCAGGGCGGGAATCCTGGGGAATCAATGCTGCAGCACCCCCAGGAGCTGACGTCAACCAGTGATTAGTGAGAGCTGCGGTGTGAATACCCCGGCTTCTGCCCAGGAGGTGAGGTTGGGGGTGGGGGTAGGGGTTCTACGCCGACTTCCCCAGCGGCATGAGAGCCCTAGTCGCCTGTTGCTGCCTTGATAACACACCATTCACTCTGGCTGCTTTCCTGCCTTGTCCCCATCCTTTGTTCTTCTCCTATTTCCACAAATAAGTTATTTGCACCTGAATTATTATTATTATTACTTTTGGACAGTATCCCTTTGTCACCCTGGGTAGAGTGTAGTGGCA
>NW_003852453.1:5327693-5340747 GCF_000181295.1 Otolemur garnettii
CATTTTTCCTCCACACTGACAGGTAGGTTGAAAATACAGCAGCAGAGTAGAGTGGGGGTGCCCGGCCTTAGAAAGAGCCAAAGAGGTTAACAATTAGGCTTTTCTTCAAAGAAATTAGATTTTTGCAACCAATTTGGGACCGGGACAGTCTAGGGGAGAACAAAAGAAGCTCAGAACTCCCCTCCTGCAGCTCTTCCAAAACAAACACAGTCTTTTCCAACCACTCACAGGTGTTTTTCTTCCCTAAACAAACAACAAAAACAAATATTTACAGAGTTATGAAAATTCAACAAAAGTCACCTGGGCACCAAGTTTCCTCACCTGGGCCGGAGATCACGGCCCCCGGATTATTAAACAGACTGTCACTCCTACTTTCCCCTGTGGGACAGGAAACCCTTGGGCCAAAGAGAATTAGTCCCCAGAATGTATTCATAAGGATCAAGGCCACATCTTTAATTAAAAAAAAAAAAAAAAAATCTTTGCAGCTCCAAGGAAGTATTGACTTAGTTCAGACAAAGGAAACACGAATGGCTTTTTCCTCCTCGGCTTGGAGGAATGCCCTCCGAGAGCACCAAGCACCTGTGGGCTTGCAGCACAGAGTGTGGTGCCCACTGCCAGGCTGACCGCTTCCGATGGTTGTTCATTTGACTGTTTTGCAGAAAAGCGTCTCGTTTGCATTTCCCCGTTATCCCAAACACGAACAGTTCTCAAAATCAGGAAATGCAGCTGGGAGTGGTTTCTGTGGACACTTTCAACCTCGTTCTTTCTCTTTCTTCAGGGTCGCTAGAGAAACAGGCAAGAAAAGAAAGTGACCTAGTGTGGTGGCTCATGCCTGTGATCCCAGCACTGTGGGAGGCTGAGGCAGGTGCACTGCCTGAGCTCAGAAGTTAGAGACCAGCCTGAGAGAGTGAGACCCCATCTCTACTAAAAATAAAAAAACTATCCAGGGGTTGTGGTGAGTTTTGTACTCCCAGGTATCTCAGAGGCTGAGGCAAGAGGATCCCTCAAGCCCAAGTGTCTGAGGTTGCTGTGAGCTATGATGCCATAGCCTTCTACCCAGGACTCTGTCCCCCGCCTCTACAGAAAAAGAAAAGAAACTGAAAGTAGTTGGGGATGGATGGAGGGAAGAAAGGAAAGAGGGAAGGAAGAAAAGGAGGGAGGAGTGGAGGAAAAAGAAAAGAAGAGAGCAAGTGAGAGAAGAAGGAATAGAAAGGAAGGGAAAGAAAAGGGGAAATCAGAAGAAAGGAGGGAGAAAGAGAGACAGAGAGAGAGAAAGAAAGACAGTGAAAGAGACAGGAGGAGGCCTGCTGTTGTCAGACCTCGGCTGGTTTACACCGAGGAGCCAGATAGCCTCTCAGAGAAAAGCCAAGATGAAGCTCACAACATAATTTCCATTATGTTAATGTTGCTTTAAAATATATTGCACAGAGTGCCGCAACAATCAAATTATCAATTATAATGTCTACTCAGAGTAGAAAAGTGTTGCAAACAGAGGGCTGATTACTGCTTCAGTACATCCAATCTGCATACTCATTGTTCAGTACAGGGAAAACAAATTATCTTGTGTTGGCCCCAGTTCAAATTTAATTAAATGAGTGCAAAGCAATTATAATAAAGTACAATAGTGTAGTAATGAAAGGAAAATAACTCATTAACCTATTAATCTTTATTTATGTTCCTCTCAAATAACTATGTAATTTCTTTATCACCGCATCCCATAAGAAAAAGTAGGGTCTCACTGCTCATGGCCTGGTTTAACAGGTTCTATTTGGCTAAGATGCCTTCCCGGCCACCATTTATGGCAAATTTCCTTAGCTTTGGGGCCACCACCCCCCCCCAACTCTCCATCATGCTCCCTACCTCCACGTACATGGATACCGTCTGGATTTAGCACTCCTTGCGTGCATTTCCCTGACACTCGTCTGTTACACAAGGTAAATCTTTCTGGAAGTGAGATGTGCTTACCACAGCATATGGGAGCGAGACATCCTTCAACATCTGGTGCGTAAGGCGTCGCAAAGCAAGAAGAGGACAGACTCACTTCTGGCTTAGTACAGCCAGTGCTTTAAAGCCTGGGAGAGAGACTAATATTAGCTAACGCTCCACAGTTCTTTCCAGTTGACAAAGCTTTTCACATGTATAATCTCGCTGCATCCTCCAAATAATGCTATGTGGTTGCCTGCCTTCCAGAGGAGGAAGCAGCGTTTTGGAGTAGAGAAGTGTGTTGTCCCAGCCTTGCCCTGCACAGTGAGTAGATCCAGGCCTCTAATTTAGGCCTGTAGTCCCTAAATTTCTTTCCCCTAGATCCTGATAACTCAAAAAGTGTGGTTTGGGGACCAACAGCACTGGAAGTGCTTTAGAATCTTCAGCCCCAGCCTAAACAAGCACAATCAGAATCTACTTTTTCTTTTTTTTTTGCAATTTTTCCGGGGCTGAGGTTGAACCCGCCACCTCCGGCATATGGGGCCAGTGCCCTACTCCTTTGAGTCACAGATGCTGCCCCAGAATCTATATTTTATAAGATCCCTTTGGGAACCATGGAAGGACACTTAAACTTCCTTGTCTTTCTTAAGTTATCTGTAAAGTAACTAATAATTTATAAATACATAACAAATAGTGGCCATTCCCTACTTTTCTCATAGGAATGCTATGAGTGAGTCTGGAGTGGAAAAAAAATGCTATGGATAAATATTAAATATTTCCCTTCCCAACTTCTTCATCCGGATTCACATCTGTAAGAGTCAGGATAGGCCCAGTTATGCTGCAGTAACAAGTGACCTCAAACTTCACGGGCTTAAAATAGATTCTCATGCACATAGAAGTCTGAGAAGTGCTGGGACTACTGGAGACCACACTGCCTTTCATGGAGAGAACAGTGACTCAGACATGTCTCCTACGGAGATGAGTTCTGGCGTTCTCGTAGCAACTCCTTGGCTAGACATACCCTTGCAACTCTCAACACCTTGCGGTGTCTCTGAAATGATCTCAACAGGGTCTATTCCAATGCTGTTTGCACATCATCTGAGGGCAAGAATGGAGGTAGAGGACATAGTGAAGCAGAAAATGTTTTCTCTTTCTCATCCCACACCTGACTCAAAGCCCTTTCACCTTTCTTCCAGGAGAATCTGAAAAATGGAGAGGAAGGAGAGAGGAGAAACTGATGAATTTAGGGAGGAAACAGATGATTGCTAAGTTTCTACTCTGTTCCTAGAGATTTTCCACATATTGCTTCATTTAATCTTCACAACAAAATCCTTTTTTAGACAGGGTGACTGATAACAGGTTTAAGTGATGCAGCTAAAGTTGCTCACACAGCTGGGAAGTAAGAGAAATGAGATTTTGCTTGGCTTCATGTTTACCCTACACTGTACTATATTTTCTCTATAGAAAGAAAGAAAAGAGGAAGAAAACCAAGGGGAGGTAAAAGGGTAGTGTGGTTGCCATTTGTGCCATTCACCAAATATCTCCAGGTCTTATTCTTCAAGGCATGTGGAGAATTATACTTCCTGCCCTCCTTACAAGTAGACAGAGGCCATGTGACTAGCTATGGCCAATGAATTTCCAGCAGAAATGTCATGGTTAATTTTTAGGTCAAATATTTCACTATTTATGGACCCTATACAAAGCTTGCTTTCTTCCGTCTGCCAGGGAAATTGGCAATATTCCAAAGGGTGGCAGCAGCATCAGCCTGTGTCCCCAAAAGAGTGAAGGTGCTGACCTGAGACCTCCTGCCAACCTGCAGACAGAGACATGAGGTGCATGAGAAAAGCATAAACCTTTGTGCAATTTTGAGCTGCTGAAGCTGCTTGTTACTGCAGCCTAACTACACACATCCTCACTCTTACACCTGCTAATCTGGAAGAAGCAGGGAAGGGAAATATTTAACACTTGTACACTGTAGCGTGTTTTGTTTTGTTTTGTTTTTCACTTGAGACTTTCTTACAGCATTCCACTGAGAAAGGTAGGGAATGGCTAGTACTTATCACATATTTATAAATTGTTATTTACTCTACACATAACTTAATAAAGACCTAGAAGTTTAAGCATCCTGCTGTAGGTCCCCAAGTTTCTAAATGGCAGAGCTTGTTTGGGCTACAGTCTTCTGATGACTGATCATTTCTCAACACGGAACACTTCCTCCATGGGAACACGGGAACCCCAGCCTGCCCTTCAGTTCAACTCAAGCCCCACATTGGTGGGTCAGGATTTGTACATACGTTTCTCTTTCCCCACAACTTAGGAGTCATCCAAGTTATCGGGTAAAAATCGGGCTAAGGGAAAGCAGGTGCATGCAGCAGCCAGCAGATGCCACCTGAGTCCAAAATAAGGCCCCTCACTGAAGTCACCTGCAAGGGGCTCTCTGTCCAGTTTAATTTGCCTTTGTAAGAAAGGCCAAGTCAGTGACTAAGGGATTGGCTCTTGTAATATGACCTCAAAAATATTGAACAATAGTTTGCATACAGAAGAATGTCTCTTAACCTCCATTCAACCAGCTCCTCAAATTGACCAAAACTGTTCCTTCTTCCTATAAAACATACTCCTGGTGCTCCCAGCAAGTTGAAGGCCCATGGCAGGTAAGCCACTGTCTGCTGACCTTGTCCTGTTCTCCCATCAGGATCAGATGGATGCTGTTTAGTAAGAGTTCCATAGATTCAGGCTCCAGCCTGATAATTTTCACTGTATTCATTATTATAATTATGTAAATTAATACAACGTGTGAGAGAAAAGAAACAGAGATGCATCTGTGAAAACTAGATACAAGATTTGATATGGGGAAGTTGCTAATAAGCATATTGGCAAATATGTAAAAAAAATTGAGGAAAATTGTGAAAATCTATGTGGAAAGTGCCCTCAGAATATACTTTTAGTTTCTTAAGATTTCATATTCTATTTTTAAAAAATCGAAACTCATAGATAATGCATTGTATGGCATATGCAAGAAAGATAAACCAGATGTCTTAGTGATAATAGAACCATGTTTGTTTGTTTTTGAGACAGAGTCTCATTATGTTACCCTCAGTAGAATACCAAGGTGTCACAGTTCACAGCAACCTCAAACTCTCTGGGTTTAAGCGATTCTCCTGCCTCAGCCTCCCAAGTAGCTGGGACTACAGGTGCCCACCTGGGAGGCCACGGTGGGAGGAACACTTGAGGCTAGGGGTTCAAGACCGGCCTGAGCAGCACAGCAAAGCTTTTTTCTTTGTCTCTAGAAAAAAAAAATTAAATGAAATGAACTGGGTGTGGTGGCACACACTTATAGTCTCAGCTACTCAGGAGGCTGAAGGAGGTAAACCACTTGAGGCCAGGAGCTTCAGGTTGTTCTGAGCTTTGATAAGACCACTGCATTCTAGTCCAGGCAACAGAAAGAGATATTGTCTCAAAAAATTTAAAAAATTGAATGTGTGTATCATTTTTAATCATTCCTAATTTCAACCCTTCCTTTTTCTCCCAATTACTTCTGATAAAGGACTTTCATGTATCCACTTTTCCTGTTCATCATTTGCCCCTTTCTCCTTCATCCCATAGACATTCTGTGCCTTTTTTTTTTTTTTTCTGATACAGACTCTCACTCTGTTACCCAGGCTAGAGTGCCATAGCCTCAGCCTAGCTCACAGCAACCTCAAACTCCTGGGCTCAAGAGGTGCTCTGTCTCAGCCTCCTAAGCAGCTGGAACTACAGGCATCTGCCACAATGCCTGGTTAATTTGCCTATTTTTAGTAGAGATGAGGTCTCACTCTTGCTCAAACTGGTTTTGAACACCTGATCTCAAGGGATCCTCCTGTCTTGGCCTCCCAGAGTGCTAGGATTACAGGCATGAGCCACCCATCCCCCAGCCATGCTGAGCTATTTTTTTCTGTTTGTTTGTTTTTGTTTTTGTTTTTTGAGTCGGAGCCTCAAGCTATCCCCCTGGATAGAGTACCATGGCATCACAGCTCACAGCAACCTCCAACTCCTGGGCTCAAGCGAGTCTCCTGCCTCAGCCTCCCAAGTAGCTGGGACTACAGGTGCCCACCACAACGCCCGGCTATTTTTTGGTTGCAGCCGTCATTGTTGTTTGGCGGGCCCGGGCTGGGGATTTGAACCCGCCACCTTAGGTGTATGTGGCTGGCGCCTTAGCTGCTTGAGCCACAGGCGCCGAGCCATGCTGAGCTATTTTTAAGAGCAGCCTTTCGAATATTCTTTATTAAATTAGCTTATTCAGTAAATATTTCTTAAACAAGTACTATGTGTCAAGCGCTTGGCTGGTTCTGGGTATAGATCAATTAACTGTAAGGCTGACAGTAGGGAACACAGATTTTATTAGGGCGTCATCACTTAGTAACCATTACAATGTGGGTAATGGAGAAGGACAAAGTTCACACTGTCTTTACACAACTCAGACCTGGGATGAATTTCCTACTTTTGGATGGTAAAATAAGTGTTTGAATAAATAAGCCAGTAACTGTCTTCCTTGGATCCTAATTTGAATGCAGTTTCTTTGGGCCAATTGACTGCCATCATCCTTACCAGACCCAGGCTGTGATCCTTTGGGGGGTTTTCATTTTGTTTTGTATTGAGACAGTCTTACCCTGTTGCCCTGGATACAGTGCCGTGGCTTTAGCCTAGCTTACAGCAACCTCAAACTCTTGTGCTTAAGAGATCCTCCTACCTCAGCCTCCTGAATAGCAGGGACTACAGGTGCCCACCACAATACCCAGCTAGCTTTTCTATTTTTAGTGGAGATGGGGTCTTGCTCTTGCTCAGGCTGGTCTGAAACTCCTGAGCTCAGACGATCTGCCCTCCTTGGCCTCCCAGAGGGCTGGGATTACAGGTATGAACCACCGTATCTGGCCAGGCTGTGATTTTTTGGTGACTGGAGAGCCTTGGAATTTAGGGCAAGTTCCCTTGGTTTGCTCTGCCCACGCTCTCTCCACCCTGTTCCCCAGTAGCCAGAGCTTTATAGCCCCTTCACCCTGTGCCTCCAGGTGGATGAGGCCTGATGGGAGGAGAGGGGAGAAGGCGGGAGGAGATGGTGGTTGTGTGTTTTGTTCCCCATCTCCACACCTGCAGAGTCACTGTACGCTGGCTGCAATGCTCTCTGCAAAGCCACAACCCCTGTTAGGCAGCCTTCTCCTGAGAGGTACTCTCTAGGTCAGCCACTGGCAAACCAGGCCCTGACCGGGGGAAGCAAAGTGTGTTAGGAGAAGGCACCTACCCTCAGGGTTGTGCAAGTGTGTGGGGGGGTCTGAGGGACATATTTCCTTTAATTTTGCACCGTCAGCACTCATTTGCCTTTCCTGGCCCTTTCAAACTCTTTTGCAAAGAGCTAGATAGTATTTTAAACTCTGTGCAGTCATACAGTCTCTGATGTAACTATTCAATTCCGCCTTTGAAATGTGGAGGCAATTATAGACAGTGTGTAAACAAATGGGCACATCTGTGTTTCAATAAAACTTTATTTTCATAAACAGGTAGCAGGCCAGATTGGACGCATGGGTCATAGTTTCCCAACCCCTGCTCTAAGCGAGGTAGCTCCCAACGGTTGCTGACTCTGAGGTATAGCATTGCCCTTTGTGGTTTCCTTTAATCCTGCTCGCATCTTTGCAAAAAGTCCCTTTACTAAGCTCCCCACGAATTATCCAAATTGAGTGTGCCATCTGTTTCTTGCTAGGACCCTAATTGATGCACTTGGCTTTGCATTTCTCCAACACAGGCTTTAATTGCAAAGTAACAACAAGGAAAACAGCAACAAAAAAGAAACTACAACCAATCACCATGTGGCAGGGACCCGGCGGTTTATGTGTTCATCCATCCCAAACACTGTGGAATATTTCTCAAAGTTGCAATAAGCTCTTAAAGTTGACTGGAACTGAAATAAATAAACCTTTTCTTCCCCCCTTGGGGCCTGCAGTCGCAATCCTGCTGCCCTCCTTGTCCTCTTCTAATGGAATGGAGGTCTATTCTAATTAAACAAGAAAACACAGCTTTTCACAAGGGGAGAACGGAGGGCATTGTGCTCTGTGCCTCAAAGAAAGCGTGCTTTAATAAGAATCCTTTTATAATCCCTGCTTTTATTTGTAGCTTCCCAAAGCTTTTGCTGGTAATAAAAGGATTGTAAAGTTGACAAATATAAGCAGGGACAAAGAAGTTTGGGGAGATAATACTTTGGTGAATGGGCAAGTATTTGAAAGTGTATTGATTCCACAACACATAGAAGATGATCACAAAAAGCCAAAGCTGCCATCAATCAGGGTGATGTTTCTATTCCAAAGTAAAAGCCCCTCCAGGTAAGGCCATATATTCCTCATACCATGGAGAATTATGCTTTGTGTCAGAAAAACAATTCAGGCCAAAATGCAGGATCTGGTACCTAGAGATCTGGGTTGGAACCTGGATTCGTAACACTTCCCCTAATCTATTGTTCTGTCCTACATAACCAGCAAGTGACCTGCAACAAACGTGTTGAGTTCTCCTGTGAGTGTGCTGTGGGTGTCTGTCAGTCACCACCACGATTTACCTGACAGGTTCCCTTGCTCTCATGCATAAAGTCTTTCTACTTCCAGTGGCCATTCCCAGAGCAAGGGTGGACCAATTAAGATATTGCATCTTGGTCGGCGCCTATAGCTCAACCGGCTAAGGCGCCAGCCACGTACACCTAAGGTGGCGGGTTTGAATCCCCAGCCCGGACCCGCCAAAACAATAATGACGGCTGCAACCAAAAAAATAGCCGAGTGTTGTGGCGGGCGCCTGTGGTCCCAGCTACTTGGGAGGCGGAGGCAGGAGACTCGCTTGAGCCCAGGAGTTGGAGGTTGCTGTGAGCTGTAATGCCATGGCACTCTACCCAGGGGGACAGCTTGAGGCTCTGTCTCAAAAAAAAAAAAAAAAAAAAAGATATTGCATCTTCCTGGCCATGGTTTAACTACAAGCAAATGAGCCATTAGAGCCAATGAGACATTCTGGGAAAGTGATCAGGTGGACTGTCCTTTCCCACTACACTTGTATGTGAGAGTTGGAATGGTGGCAGCCTTTGTGGCAATCTGAGGAGCCTGGAGCTGACGTTCACAAAGTAGAATGATCACATTGTTCAAGCCCCAAGTACAGCCTTGCCTAAAGCCAGCCTTCAAGACATTGGTTGGAAAAAGTATAGAAAAGTTTTTATACTTTCCAAACCCATTGTAATGTGACTTTGAAGATTCTCCCATTGACAGCATTAAGAGATGAAAACTATGGCTGGGCATGGTGGCTCACCCCTATAATCTTAGCACTCCAGGAGGCCGAGGTGGGTGAATTGCCTGAGCTCACATGTTTTTGTTGTTGTTGTTGACCAGTTTGATGAAAGCATTTCAAATTGTGAGCTTACATGTTTGAGACCAACCTTTGCAAGAGCCAGACCCCATCTGTTAAAATAGCCGGATGTTCTGGCAGGTGCCTGTAGTCCCAGCTACCTGGGAGGCTGAAATAAGAGAATCAATTACTTGAGCCCAAGAGTTGGAGGTTGCTGTGAGCTATTACATGATAGCATTCTACCGAAGGCAACAAAGTGAGACTCTCTCTCAAACAAAACAAAACAAACAAACAAAAACCCTAGATTTCTATCTATTGAATATAGACTGGTCTTGTAACTTGCTTGGCCAGTGAAACTCAGTGGAAGTGATGGTGGGTACTTTTGCTGTCTCTCAGAATCCCACCACCATGCAGAAGAGTATGTGCTAGCCTTCTGGAGGATGGAGACAATGTGGAGAACCCAGGCATCCCAGCCAATAGCCAGCTAACCACCAGAAGCAGTGCTACCAGCTCATCCAGAGCTCGCTGCAGGTGAAGGAGGAGCTTGGGTGGTGCTAGAAGAAACACCCATCTGAGACCAGCTTACATTGCTGACTTGCAGATTAAATGAACAGTTGTTTTAAGCTATTTTGTTGAGGTAATTTATTATTCGTCAGTAACTAACTGATACACATCCCACATCTGTATTTTTTTGTTTATTTGAACCAGTAATTTATCATTTTATTTTAGCCAGTTATGATTGTGTTTTCTGGTACCTGAAATAAAAATATTCCTAATATATCAAAGATGTGTCTTCATTCTGGACCCAAAGCACTTATCCTCGGCCGGGTGCAGTGCCTCACGCCTGTAATCCCAGCACTCCGGAAGGCGGAGGCAGGCAGATTGCTTGAGCTCAGATGTTCAAGACCAGCCTAAGCTAGAGTGAGACCCCATCTCTAATAAAAAAAACAGAAAAACTAGCTGGGGATTGTGGTGGGCGCCTGTAGTCCCAGCTACTCAGGAAGCTGAGACAAGGGGATCACCTGAGCCCAAGAGTTTGAGGTTGCTGTGAGCTAGGAGGCAAAGGTACTCTACAGAGGACACAGAGTGAGAATTTGTCTCAGAAAAACAAAAACAAAAACAAAAAACAAAGCACTTATCCTGTCTGGATCCAAAGCTGAGTAACTGACTAAAAATACTTAGTGATTGACTGTGTAATAATGACAGAATCCGAAACCACATTTTGAAGAACAAAAGACATATTTGGCCTTGAGGCGCCAAAGTCATCTCTACCTCCTCCAGTAGGAATTTGGAGGTGACAGGACTTTCTCCAACCATCACCACTGATGACAACAGGTACTCCTGAGACACAGTATCTAAAAAACCAAACTCATTCATCTCCCTCAAGGAAATACAGAAAAATCCACCCTTTATTCTACCCTCCTTCTATAGAAACCTGAAACTGGATCATCTTTTTCTTTCTAAAATGAAATAAAGTCATACACTGCTTCTAGGTAAGAGGTCCAAGGTTGGTTTGCCCATCTTGTTCCCTAGGACACCACCCATTTATTGCTATAACTTGCTACTTTATTTCTGTAATTTTTTTTTAAAAAAAAAAAAAGAAGGAAAAAATGAAAGCAGGAATTTCATGGACATCTCATTCTACTCGAGTATTTTTCAACCTTGTTTATATCACGGCACACTTGAACCTATAGTTAAACTTCTGTGGCATGCTTAAATTATGTTGATCAAAAAAAAGAGAGTAAAAAAAATACCTCCTGTGCTTTGAACATCTTTCAAAAATAATTTAATTAATGGTCTTTAAAAATTTTCATGGGACACCTAAGATCTCAGCACAACAGAGTGCCCAGCACACCAGTTGAAAATCACTGCTCTACTCCTATCAATGAGTAGAATTCATTTGATCAATTCTGTACACTGAGCAGCCGATTCTCACCAATTATTGACAAACCATGTGGGTATGGGGTGGGGGGAGAGAGAGAGAGAAACTCACCATTATTTTTCTTAATCAGAGTATAACCAGGCTTTCTCCACTCTAAGTGAGTTTACATTTGAAGTTCTTAAGTGAGTGTTTTTTCCCTCAGATCCACAAAGGTCAGGAGGGCAAAGACCTTGTTGAAGACTCAAGAGAGAAGTAGGCTTGGTGGGAGGAGGTCAGGCCAGGGAATCACAGCCGACATTGGCCCCTCTGTAATCCCCCCCAGTTGTCATTCATTCCTCCCCCCTCCACTTCACTCAGACTCGAGGAAAAGACCAAGACATAGGTTAATCTGGTTAATTTCCTCCCACCGAGCCAAACACGTGTGGGTTCTGACCATTGCCTGTGGTCAGACTGAGACCCTGCACCACTCTCATTAGATGACAAGTCTGCAGAGCCAGAGAACACCATGTATCTGCCCTGAACAGACACTGGGGGCAGGTGAGCAGAGAGAAGGTGGTGCGGGAAAGCTCTGAGGAGGTAGAAAATTGGAATGTGGTGGAGAGGAGAGTCAGAGGAAGCCCGGAAAGGAGACCATGAATGAGGCAGAGAAAGGGAAGAGTTGCGCAAATTGGAGGGGAAGGGGAAGTGGTCAGAAGTGTGTCCAATTCTCACTGTTCACCCTTTTGCTTGTATTATAGAATGCAAACTCCATGATAGTCTATGACCCCAGCTGACTCCAGCTGATTCACTGGCCCTGACCCCTCATCCCTTCAGCCTCTTCCCCCCAAAGACCCCTCCTACCTCCCAGTGGCAAACACCTTCTTTCATTTCCCCCGACAGCCCAGACTTGTCCCTGCTGTTTTTTTCTGCTGGTGCAGGTTGTTTTTCATCCTTCAACACTCAGTCCAAGTGTAGCCCCTCCCAGAAGTCACCCTTGACCAGGGAGTCTGTCTAGTCCAGCCACCCTGCCCCCACTACTTTCTATCTCACTGCCCCACCGCATCCCCCTTCAGGACACGTCACACCAGCTAAAAACACCTTGTGTGTGTGTTTGCTCACTTGCTAGTGACTGTCTCTGGCTCTAGTGGGTTGGCTCTCCATCACTGTCTGTCTGTGTGCTACCCACCATGCCCAGCACCTGGCCTGGCACAGAGGAGGAACTCAATAAATACTTGGGGTTCTTTTTTATCTTTAGATACTCTCACTCTGTAACCCTGGGTAGAATGCTCTGGTGTTATCATCATAGTTCAAGGCAACCTCAAACTCCTGGACTCAAGCAATCCTCTTCCCTCAGCCACCTGAGTACCTGGGACTACAGGTGCCCGCCAACACTATGCTGGGCTAGTTTTTTTTATTTTTAGGAGAGATGGGTTCTCGATCTTGCTCAGGCTGGTCTGGCACTCCTCAGCTGAAGGGATCCACCCACTTTGGCCTTCCAGAGCGCTGGGATTATAGGCATGAGCCACGGTGTCTGGCCCAGTAAATACTTTCTGAATAAAAGTAAAATGAAGAAATGCAATGTTGGGTGAGAAAACAACCAGGAAGTATTTTATGAAGTATTACGTTATATTATTATTTTTTAAATTAATTTATTTCATAAAACAAAATACTGTCTTTACAAGAAATGTGTCCTTAGTCTCTGGAGTTTGTGTCTTATGAATGTCTGTGTCCTGTGAGGCTAGGAGTGGGAAGGAGTGCTGTGGGAAAGAGGGGGCAGAAAACCACCCTGGACTGCAGAGTTTAATTGCTCCAGGGCCCCAGTGTGCTTAGGTCGCATGGCATTAGGGTGGTGTAGGATTGGTGGAGGATGGTGAGCTTAGGTCGCATGGCATTAGGGTGGGAAAAGTGGTGTAGGATTGGTGGAGGATG
>NW_003852453.1:5345509-5395944 GCF_000181295.1 Otolemur garnettii
GTGGGAAAGGTGGTGTAGGATTGGTGGAGGATGGTGAGCTTAGGTTGCATGGCATTAGGGTGGGAAAAGTGGTGTAGGATTGGTGGAGGATGGTGATGATGACAAAGTAAGGCAACTTTGAGTTGATTGCATCAATGCTTTTGAATTTCTCTCCAAACCAAGGCACCCCTCATTGCCTACACCCTGGGTGGACTGCACTCACCTCCACCCCATCCCCACTGTCATTCACCACTGTTTTTTCCCTGTTCTCAACCAAGTACATTCAATGGGAGAGCAGGTGTCCTCAAAACCTCCCTGGAGGACCAGCTCCATGACAGCACACCCTTCCTCACAAACACACACATACATGGACGTGGTAAAATTAGAATCTTTACTCTGGCTACTGGGAGTCCTTGCTCTTAGGCCTCTCAAGTACACTGATAGTAAATAATTTACCTTTGCCTGATAACTCCATCTCCTCCTGTCCCTGGCAGAAATCCCTTCCCTCATTGCAGCCACTCCCTAGAGGGCAGGCAGAGCTCCATCAATCTGTATCCATAAGTCATACCAACCATGGCTCATGGATCCCCCACCTCCAGTAGGGCCATGTGGGCAATGACAGAACCATACTAGGGAACAAGGAAGAGAAGAACTAGTCCTATTATCCCAGCACTATGAACCTCATCATGACAAGAGGCCTTAAGGATAGTCACCTTTATTTCTCACCTCTGCCTCAGCCCTTTCCACAGCCAACCCTTCATGGCTGTCAGTACATGGTAGTGCAAATATCTCTACATACTCTCTCACTTCCCTCAACCTGCCAGCCAGATCTCATGGAGGATTTCAAAGCCCTGGGTATGGCAGAGCCACTGGACAGCAAAAGCCTGATCCCTGCAAGACTGTGTAGGGCTGAGCCCCCACCCCTGCCCCTGCTGACCCACATTGCATGGGAATGTGAGGTAGAAATGCACATTCACTTCTCTTATGTCACTCAAATTCAAAGTCTCTTTGTTATAGCACCTAGCAGTACTTATCCTAGCTAACGCACTTAAGGAAATTTTTCAGATGCTTTGGAAGGACTAACCACATGTAAACATGGCTCCTCTGAAATTCTTCTTTGCCCTAAGTCACATCTTCTGGGCCTTGGAACATGGATTCTGGCTGCTCCATCAACCAATGTCTACAGCCATTTTGGGGTCTGGGTGCAAAGTCTTTATTCATTATGGTGCTCTCTAAACACATTCATTCCATGGTGTTCACTTCTTGGCATGGCTGTGCATGAGGAGCTCCACACTCCCTGGATTTATATGCTGTATTACCTGTATTAGTAAGAACACTGGGCTGTGTCCATCCATCATCTACCAGCTCATTGGACAGAATGATTCACCCTAGGCTTAAAAGCTCAAGTGGATTGTGCATCGTTTTAACTAGAAGGAGAGGCACTTCCACAAAGTGGTGAGAGCTTTATGGTGAAAAGTTGTATTAATGACCCCAATTCAGTGCTTATCAGGAGCAGGCCATATAATCCCTTCCCGGAATTACATGCTGGCCAGTTCAGATAAATAACACAGATCTCTGCCATTCATAATCCAAAATGTTAACAATTAATTTCCGAAATCAATCCTGAAGGGGGCTGGAAGTCTGAATTGCTAGGCCCAGGCAGACCTTCCTCCATGAATTTCTCATGAGTCAGAATTTAAACCTCAAAACTTGTAACTAACCGTTGTCAAGGCACAGCTGACTTAGGCAATCAAGATAACAATATTCAGCAATAACCTGGGTTGAAACATAGTCTAAGTGTGAATTAATAAGTCGGCTGACACCAGGCCCCAGATGTTTCCCGCTCTGGCAATATGCCCGAAGTGATGATAAGCAGATTTACATACTTAACTAATATGTTTATTTAAAGGAAATTTCCAAATCCAAAATAACATCCAGATTTCTTATTTGGCTGCAGATCAAAAGACATCCTATCAATAAAGACAGAATCTAGGATAAACCTTTTCAACATCTGCTTAAAACCAAACAACAGATTTGAGAGTTTTGGTAAAACTTAATTGCAGACAAATTTCACTGCCTCTTACATAAATATATATTTTCGTGTCCCTGGGGTGGTTCTGACCTCATCAATTTTCGTGTTCACAGTACACAACATTGTTCTTTTTCCTGGGCTTGATGGAGAATTCCAGTCTCAAGGTTCTTTTTCAGACAGAAGGAAGGACAGACTTTCTTTCTCCCCAAGAAAAGCTGAGCGAAAGTGGGGGGCACAGGCGAGATTGGAATATTATTGGAAAGAAAAATCCACTTCTTACCAGTAGACCTTTGTTTTTCCATAATTACCAGAAAAAATTTTATTCAGTCTCTCATAATTTTAGCAGGACAACACAGAAATAGTTACGTTCCTCAAGCGTCTTTTTTGTTGTTGTCAGTGATGATTCTCCAAGAGAGAGACCTCCGTAACCGCATCCGAGTTTTAACAGGCTTGGATTTGTTTGCTTCTGAAGGGGATGATCGTAGAATGGGTGTCAGTTGTTACAGTGTTTATTCCTTCACTGTGAATTAGTTCCTTTTTCCCAGGTCTTACTTGTCTGAAATTGGACTGTGATTGTTGGCACTGAAGTATTTTTCCTACCCACTGTCCAGGGATATAACGGAGCTAAGGATTTAGTTCAGAAATTCCCTTTGCCTGAGGATCTGTTCAGCATCAGGACCGATATTAGGTGGTTGACCCTGGGGTCAGGTGATGCAGAGAGTCAGAAGGCATCCATGTGGGTGCTCTGGCTCTGTCCTTTGAACTCAGACATGTTAAACTCCTGGGTCCAATCCTGTCACAGCCAAGACAGAAAAAATAGGGTGGTAGAAGCAATCAAAGAAATGCTAAGGAAGTCAGCAAGGAGAGACCATTTTTCTCCTTTAATTGGCAAATACTTTTAAAATATTACCATTTGAAGATAGTTCAGGCTGCCCTAGCTATAGGTGATATATAAAATAACTATATATATATATATGTATGTATATATGTATATATATATGTGTATGTGTGTGTGTGTGTATATACACATATATATATGAAATATACAAACCAAAAGCTTAAAAAGGCTCAGGGCCTATGGCTCAAGTGGCTAAGGTGCCAGCCACATACACCTAATGTTGCAGGTTCGAATCTAGCCCAGGCCCGCCAAACAACAATGATGGCTGCAACCAAAAAATAGCCAGGCGTTGTGGCGGCACCTGTGGTCCCAGCTACTTGGGAGGCTGAGGCAGGAGACTCGCTTGAGCCCAGGAGTTGGAGGTTGCTGTGAGCTGTGATGCCATAGCACTCTACCCAGGGGGACAGCTTGAGGCTCTGTCTCAAAAAAAAAAGCTTAAAAAAATTTCTGATCTTTAACCAAGAAATTCTACTTCTAATATGCATCTTAAGAAAATGTGGCTTTGTTCACAACTTTAACTATGAAATTGTATACCCTCCCTTTTGTTAAGAAAAAAAAAAAATCACCAAAGGCCTAAGGGTCAAACAATGGAGAACAGCTAATTAAATGATGGTCCACAATTTATAAAATTATTCAAAATACTTAAAACATTTATATTTAAAATAATTTAAAATATTTAGGACATTTCAGTTGTTTTCAGTTTGGAGCTATCACAAATAAAGCTGTTATTAAATACTTAATATAGTTTATACTATATATATTTTTTTCATTTGTTTTAGGTAAATATTCATAAATAGAATTGTCAAATCATATAGGGAATGAATGTTTTAACTTTATAAGGAGCTGCTAACCTTCTTTTCAAAGTGGTTCAGGTATGAAAATTCTGGTTCCTCCACCTGCTTCTTGACACTGATTTCTCAGGCATTTTAATTTTAGCCATTCTAGCAGGTGTGTAGAGATATCTCCTTATAGTATTAATACATATTTCCCCAATAACTAATAACGTGAACATCTTTTCATGTGCTTATCTTTCATTTGCACATTTTATTTTATGAACTATTTGAATATTTTGTCCATGTCTATTGGACATTTCTATTCTAATTTGTCATTTTTTTTTTTCTTTTTTGGAGTCTGAATCTCATTCTGTTGCCCTTGGTAGGGTGCAGTGGAGTCATAGCTCACAGCAACCTCGAACTCTTGGACTCAAGCAATCCTCTTGCCTCAGCTCCCAAATAGCTGGGACTACGGGCCTGCAGCACCATGTCTGGCTAATTTTTGTATTTTTAGTAGAGACAGGGTCTGGCTCTTGCTCAGATTGATCTCAAACTCCTGAACTCATGCAATCCACCTGCCTTGGCCTTCCAGAGTTTAAGGATTATAGGTGAGAGCTATGACACTCAGCTGATAATTTCTCTTCTTATTAGTTTGTAGAAGTTCTTTATATATTCTGGCTATAAGCCTTTGCTGGCTAGATGTTTTACAAATGTTTTCCCCCAACTTGTAGCTTTCATTTGCATTTTCTTCATAGCATCTTTCAAAGAGCAAAACTTTTGAACTTCTTTTGCTTTTTGGAAAAAGAAAGGCCAGTGGGGTGCAGTGAGAAGATTCGAGAGCCCCTGTCTGCCCTTCCACCCCAACTCAGCCTCTGGTTTTCCTACTTGGTCCCTGTCTCTCTAGCCATGTGGACTTTCCTACTGGTGGCAGCTGAGCAGACAGAGGCAAATCAGGGGTCAGAAGTGAAAACGCCTGACCAGCCCCAGAGTGTCCAGGAGCTCTAGGAGAGGAAGGGCCATGTCTGCTGAAGCACCTCTGGTACTTTCTGGCTTTAAACCAAACACAGATCTTTTCATTCAAACTAACTAAGCCCCCCATTTGGCAGGTGTCATCGTGTTTCTTTGCCAGAAGCAAAACAAGAAAATAGGGATTCTTCAAAATTATATTAGAAAATAGGCCTTTGGGGTGATGTTGCAGCCTCAGGCATCCTGGGGTATGGGGCTTAATAGCTCCACTCCCTTAAAATTGACTGCTTTCTGCCACGTGCCCCAAACAAACTCCATTCATGCATACCTGGTCATGTCTCTGAATTTTTAGGGCCCATATTTCTTGATATGTCCGCCTCCTGCAATTACTCAGAAGCCTCTTGAAGACATGGCCATGTTTTATATATGTCTGTACGTATGATGCCTGCTTTAGTCCATCCCTGCTGCTATAACAAAATACCCTAAACAGGGTGAATTATAAATGATAGAAATTTATTTCTCACTTCTGGAGACTAGGAAGTCTGAGATCAAGGCATCAGCAGATCTGGTGTCCTGGAAGGGACAACTCTCTGCTTCCCAGATGACACCTTCCTGTGGCATCCTTCACGGGAAAAGGACAGAAAGGACCAAACAAACTCCCTCAAGCCTCATGTAAGGGCACTAATGCCATTCCTGAGAGCTAAGCCTTCCCAATGTAAGCATCTCCTAAAGTCCCAGCTTTTAATGCACTGCGCTAGTGATTCATGTCAAGGTCAATGTTGAGGGACACAAATATTTGAACTACAGTGATGCCTCCCATAGACCTGGCACAGAATAAGAGCTTAATGCACATTACCTGAATGAATGAATGAATGAATGAATGGAATGAATGATTTATATCCTCAACTCTGAGCTACCTCTTTCTGTTCTATGCTCTATTTTGTTAAAGCTTTTGCTCTGGAGTGGGAGAGACCTGGGGTCACATCTCAGCTCCAGCTCTTACCAGCTGTGTTATTAAGACAAAGTTCTCAGCCCCCTTTGAGCCCCATGGCCTATTAAAGGGGAATAAACAATGGTTATGATTATAATAATTACCTCATCGGTTTGTGTGGATTAAATGAGTTAACACCAGGAGTTCCAGCCAGTGTCTGGCTCACAAGAAGCACCTCGTACATGTTAGCCCTGATTGTTTATACCGTATTTTGTGTGAATCATTTCCTATAATGTGGGTAAAAGATGGTGCTAATGATGATGTCAAAATAACGATGGGACTTGGCACCTGCGAATTGTATTTTTTAATCTTCCTAACAATCTTGAATCACAGTTACTGTTATCCTTGTTTTATTTGTAACTGAAGCAACATGCCTGAGGTTACAGAGTGAGGACATGGTAAAGGGATTCGGAGTCAAGCTTACCAGACGTTTTTGTAGGAAGGGGTATTCTTTGACTCAGAAGACACCTGTAGTCCCGGAGAGTAGCATAGGCCGCAGAAGTGAGGTTGGCTGATTGTTTAGCCTGGAAGAACAGGAGCCAAGCAACTCTGACGATGGCCATCTCTATCCCTTCCTCCCACATTAGTTAGGATTTAGTTCTGTAGCAGATTTCAGAAAACATAAATATCAGTGGCTGAAACAAGATAGAATTATTTTTCTTATACATAAGAAAAGAATAGCTTAAAGCTGGGATGGTGGATTCCAGTCCTCCAGATCAGGTTCCTTCTACTTTTGTACCTGCCAAAACCAAGCAGCCAAAAAGCGTGCTCTCCTTCCTCCCAGGGCCTGAGACTCTGCTCCCCTACCAAGTGCCACCTTTCTGTTGGCCTGTTCCCTCAGGCAGTTCCACTGGGGACCTGCAGGAGCCCCAGCAGGATAGATACACCAAGCAGAGTATCTAAGCCACACCACAGAGACTCTGAAAGTTAAACTCTCTTTGCAACCACAGTTCATTAAAGCATTCCCGCACCTCTGCACTAATCCAGAACAGGGTGACTACCTGCTAAAATAAAAGATTAAAATAGGATCCAGCATCAGGACCCATCATATGGAGAACAGAGAAAATCACAACTGAATGAGAAAAGACAATTAAATGACACTGCTGAGATGAATCAGATGTTGGAATTGTCTAACAAAGGTTTTAAAGCAGACATCAGAGAAATGTTTAAACAATCAGTTACAAATTCTCTTGAAACAAATGGAAAAAAAATAGAAAATCTTGGCAAAGAAATAAAAGTTAAAAAAAAAAAAAAAGAACCAAATGGGAGCTAGAGAACTGTAAAATACGTAACAGAAATAGAAAGGGAGTGTCTCCCAGCTGGGTTAGCCCCTTGTAAGGACCACATAAGAACCATTTGATGGCTGCCCCTTAATCTCCTTGCCTACTTTCTAGCTGCAAGGGAGGCTGGGAAATGTAGTCTTTAAGCTGGGCCAGCAGCGATAGACTGAAGTTTTGCTTACTAGATAAAAGGGAAGAGGAGGTATTGGATTATTAACTACCCAAACCTGCCACTGAGACAAAGGGCTCACACGGTGTGAATGAGATCAAGGCTCTAGGAATTGGAATATGAGCTTGCTATGGATAAGACCAGAGAAATCGTATGTACGCTAATGAGAAGTGTAAGTTGCTTTTGGTTCAGGCTGGTGTCCTCCACAGTTATCACGATTTCTGTGCACCTGCATAAAGATAATCTGATGGGACCTAACGTCACTTACAGCTCGACAGGCTCACCTTTTGTGGGAAGGCCATTTAATTACCTGATTCATTTGCTCATCTTAATTAACTTGTCTCTATTGTTGATAACCTTGTATTGATTGCTCTGCTGGTAGTAATTAGAAAAGTGGTGAAGAAGTAAATGGAGAAGCCAGAAGAAAGGCAGGCAGAGCACAGACGCCCGTCTCGCAGGCATCTAGCATCCCGGCTTGGAGCTTAGCATTTTTGCTTCTCCTTTTAGGAAAATCTGTTAGAGACACAAGTGATTTTCTCTGCTAATCATTTCCATCCGCCTCTCATTCCTTCTTGTAGGATCTTCCTTTTCTATTGTCTCAAAGAGTCTGCTCTCCTAACCCCCACCCAGCCCAACCCCCTCAACCACAGCTGATTGGGTGAAGACCTGACTTAAGAAAGGGCAATCACATTCTATTTTTTCAAATTTCTGAATTGGAGCGTGAAGAAACAGGATCAGTTAACGTTGGAGGCTGGCTGAGGCAACCATTTTGTGGCAGCCACCTCACACCTTGTGCTCCTACCTGTGACCAGGGAGAATGGGTCAGCTGGGCTCACCAGATGCCTAATGCCTTTCCTTACAGTCCTCTGGCCAGACGTCTTACCGTAGAGTTTTATGCACGTTTCCTTGTACATTAGCTGACTCCAATTAGTTGCTGTTTTTTCAACTCATAAAGTCCCTTATATAGGAAAGCACTCCCATCATTGACTTCTATTTTAAGCACCCCTGGTGAACATGCAACTGTAAGGGACCTATTTAAAAAACAAAACAAAACAGTAGAGTGGGAGGTGCTATCAAATAAAGTATAAACTGCTCAACAGCTCTGATCTCCATCAGGACCAGTGCTGTGTCTAACTCTTTCCAACACAGTAAACCGAGGCTCTATTGCCCACCATCAATATGTCACTTTCCTCTACTAACTTCAGTCCTCTGGGACCCCATAATTCTCATACCCGACTCAGCTTCCCAGAACTCTATTGCCTCCCTCCCGGAAGTAATCATAGTCAACATTTAGTGCCAGTTATTTTGGCTTAAGGCCATGGTCTTGCAAAGCTGGTATTGAAGTGATGTTCTCCTATCTAATTTGATTGAATTGAGTGTTCCAGTAAGACTGGTGATGTTTTCCTTGCTTCAGGGTCCATCCTAATGAGCCAATGCTGCCTCCCTCTCATAGAAGGCTGCAAATGTGGGCTTGTAAAGAAAATCTTTACAAACGCTTCTTGGTGTCTGAGCCATCACCCAACACAATTACACATAGGAATATGCTAGGAAACACTAAAATAAACCTGCCTTACCCTTCAGATAGTGACTCTCATTTACTATTGTGGCATCAAAATTTAAAAAAAAAATTATTTCTCTGAACTTTATTAGTCAAAAATATGATGGAAGTGAAATAGCCAACAAAAATTAAAACTAGCCTAATCACGGAGTCAGAGTCATGACTATCTGAACTCTCATATTCTTTCCCACTTTGTCTGGAGTCCTCATAGGCACTATCTGAGTTTGTGCATGTCTTACAAACTAAAAGACTCCAAACTCCACTAAGAAGAACATGGGTACCTTTGCAAAGGAGGAGCAGTGGAAAGGAAGGCTGTGTGTTGCTTACAGCTTCTTTGATGTCTGCCTAGTGCCTTTACCCAGTCTTGGCGGAGCAGAAATTTGTAGGTTCAATTCTAGGAGACCGAGTTCTATGATAGCCCTGAACTCAATATAACAGAAAAACTGGTCTTAGTCCATTTTGTGCACCTACAACAGAATACCACAGACCGAGGAATTCATAGTGAACAAAAATGTATTTGGCACAGCCCTGGAGGCTGGGAAGTCCAAGTTCGTGGGGCCAGCATCTGACCAGGGCCTTCTTGCTGACATTCCATGGTGGAAGAGCAAGAAAGGGTGAGTGAGAGAGGCAAAAGGGGGTGATCTCATTCTTTTATAAGGAACCCTCTTCCTCCATAATGTTTAATCCATTCATGAAACCACAGCCCTCATCACCTCTTAAAGGTCCCACTTCCTAATACTGTTATAATAGCAATTAAATGTCAACATGAGCTTGGGAGGAGACAAACATTCAAACCAAAGCAGAAATAAACTCTTTTTTTGTCAGAGCAATACTTTCTATCTTCTTTGTTACCTCTAGCCTAATCGAATCCTAGTGAATACACAAACTACTATGTTGAAAATATATACATGTCTACAATGCCACTTCAATGGTGGCATGGTATTCCAAGATATGGAAATGCCACAATTTACTTAACCTGTCCACTATAGAAGGTATTTCCAATACTTTGTTATGTTAACAAGATATTGATGAGCACCCTGGTAGTTAAACATTTTTTTCATCCTCAGATATCTCCTTAGGATAAATACCTAAACCAGTTTATGTATTCTAGTTTTGCTAGGCCCAGCTAAACTATCACACATATATAAACTTTTCTTGGAAACTTATTGCCAACATTCTTTTCCAGAGATGGAACCAAATGATGCTTCTACAAACTTTGCAAGATGTTACCTGCTTATCCACCACACTGGCAGTCATTAGTTATTTTACCTTTTGAAAATTTGAGTATGCTGAGATTTTGCAACCAGTGTCAGGGTATAGTGTGTTATCTCTTAGCCTAATATTTAATAATAATAACTTCCCTCTTCCTAGCACTACCACCAACACTCTCAATTTTTCTGCACTGGATTTACCAGCAGCAATCATATTCCCACCACCTTTACTTCATTTGGAGGAAAAGAAAAAGTCACAACCATTGATTCCACCAACATTACTGAGTGATTACGTGGTACCAACAATGTGGTAGGTGCTGATGATACGGTGATGCACAAAACTGACAAACCCCTGTCTTCATTGGGCAAAAGACCCCCACCACCTTTCACAGAGAAGACTGCCTGGGCCTCAGGGCTGCTCCCATCTCAGCCCATTAGAAGCAATTCCCAGGTCTTCCTCTTTCTCCCAGGGTGCTTACTCACCAGCCATGGAGACTTTGGGGGCATTGTTGTCTTAATCCTTCTATTTGTAGTTGGAGATGGCCCCGGGGCAGACTGAACACTAGAACAGGCTCCTGATGAGCAATCTGGTTAGGACACTCAGCCTTTATCACATAGGAGGTTAAGTTTTCCCAAATACTGTCCCTCAGATCTGGAGGCTGTTCTCTCCCTGACCCTCAAATGACTTCAACCACATGACAAAGCCAACAGTCCCACCACTCGTCAACTCCTGAGCATCTAACCAGCCCAAGGAATTCAGAGCTCTGGAATACTTCAGGAATCACAAGATCTCTAAGGCAGATGGGATCTTGGAGGGAGGGGCGTCCAATCTGTCTCCTGTTTAGGAATCTCCCCCCAGGTCCACATTTCACCTGTCCTGACTCAAGAGTAGCCATCCCCCATCTGCATTTTCCAGGGTTACACAGGGGGACATGACCCAGAAGCCACCCTCTTTTCCCAGATGCAGCCAGTCTGCACACCAGTTTTATGTCTGCAAAAAGATGCCCAGATGTCCTGATTTGAAGCACAGGAATCTGAAAACTGCTCCAAACAAACTGGGATCTCCCTGGATGTATGACGAGTTCCCTTGTCAGGTCACCATGGGTCTGTCTCCTACAGATTTGGCAAGAAAAATCATCTATTTCAAGAACACCCCAAGCCCAAGAGGATGGTGTGTGTATTTGTGATTGCATGCATTTATACACATGAGTCTCTATGTAGTGGGGGTGGATTGGGGTTCTTGGACACAATCTTGCAAATACAGAAAAATGAGCCTCATCTAACACATGCATCTCCTCTATTCTGCTATTTTACACAGGGCGAGAGAGAAAGAGAGCAAACGTTTCTGAGCTCTGCCATTTTCATTGTGCATTTATTTGGGGTTTTTTGTTCCCTGACAGAAGATAAGCTCTATGGGATCAGGAATCTTGTCTATCTGGCTTGGTCCCACCTTCCAGTAGCTTAGAGGGGTGCCTGTCATATAACAGGTGTTCAGAAAATAATGTAAACAAATAGATCACCACACAGCTACTCTGGAAGGAAACCTCTATTATTCTTTCACTCCGGCTTTGCTCAGGCCAACCACATCCCCTGGTTAATCTTCTACCTCTACCCTACCAGGTGCCTTTTGGGGCCCATGTATGTCACAAGAGATGGGAATGTGCCCTTGTTAGCAGGTTACACAGACACATGGTATTTTATCTGTCCCTTCAAATCCATTTTGAAACAAGGGAGAAAAGTTGAGGCACTTTGTCACTGATGATGTAGGTGAAGTTAGTCCCTTGTGTGTACACACACATACACACACACACACACACACACACACACTCTCATACATCTGGGATTTAGTGGAAAGGATGATTTTCCAGTCTCCGTCCATCCCCAGTGTAGTAGGCAGGGTCTCACTCAACTCGTGCACACATCTCAATTTCGCCACCGCTCCCCTCCCCCAAGCACAGAGTCTCAGCTTACACTGGGTCTTGTGGTCCCCAGGAGGAGCCTTTCTCCTCCCAAGCTGGGAATCCCCAAAGGGACCAGTGTCCCCAGCCAGGAGTCAGGTCAGAAAGTCAGAGGCATGCTGGCCATCTCTGTCTTCTTAAGGGGAAAGTGGGGAGCAGGATCCCCAGAAGGTTGGAGTCTCCTGCAGCTGGCTCACTGGTGATTGGCACCTCGGTTTAATGGGGCTGGCTTCCTCGGGGCCTGGGATCAGGCACACTGCCATCTTGACAGATGGGCGTGTGGGTAGATAGCCAACAGATAATGTATGAGCAACAACTGTGTTTGTTGGGGGCAGTTTTCCCAGGCAGGAGCATCAAAACGGGCTCATCTGAAGGCTTCACACCTGTGCTCCTCTGCTGATGGCTGTAGTAGTCCCAGACACAAGCCAGGGACCTGCACAAGTGCTGTCTAGTCCCTGCAGAAGGGAGGAAGGGTGGCACTGGGGAGCACAGGGGAAGGAAACTCCCAGAAGACAACAAAAGATGCCATCCCCTATCTTCAGGGAAGACAACAGGAGGGAGGGAGCTTCATCCCTACATGTCTGCTGAATTGTGCAGTTGTGAAGCCCCTGTTGTAACTCCTGTAGCCATGACAAGCTTTGAGGAAGAACAGGAGAGTGCAAAACATTGACAACTGCTCGGAGACCTTCTCCTGGGAAATAAGAAGCTCTGTTTACATGAGCCATAAATTATGAATCTCATGACAAGCGTCCGGAGGTAACAAACGGCAGCCGTGTGCTGACACTGCTTTATCCCCCGCCCGTGGCAGTCACTGCTAATTGACTACAACGTATTTAGTATTTTCCCATGAAGCCAAGGTCGGGCTTCAGACCTTCCTTTCCATAGCTAGTTCATTCACAGAGTACAAAGTCAAAACATACAAATGGCCGGATATATGTACTTGGGAAATCTTTTTCCCACTTGACTTCATGACACCAAGTTCTCCCCCCCAACTGAGACCAAGGTGCCCAGTCTCAGGATCTTTTTATTTTAGGCAGCCCATAGCTCTGATAGGACGTGGTACAGGAGATGAAACTGATTAGATCCAAAATCTAGTCTTTCAAGTTCAGGAAAGTGGCTGGGCAGCACTCAGCTCTGCAGTAATGATGTAGACTTACTTGACCGGGACATTCCTGAGTATCATCTGGGTTTCATGGCGACTGATGTCCACTGAGAAGAGTCAGCATCTTCAGAGATTTAGCCTTCGCTCACTAGACCTTTCCAGAGACTATTGTTGGCCTGCTCTTGGGATTAGTGTCAAACACTGGCCTGGAGGATTTCACAGGCAGTGAATGTTGAGGAAGCCTCAAGCAAGAAAAGGATAAAAGAACAAGCTCTTGGCCTGGAAGTGGGAGGAATCTGGGTCCCTTTTTTGGTTCTGGTGTCCCTTAGGTCTGAGACACCAGGAACATCATTTCCCTTCCCTGGCATCAGCCGAAAGGCTGCCCTGTTGAACAGCAGCAGGCTGAATGTTTATACCCATGGGCTTTCAAGCCAGGCCTGCTGAGTTTGAATATCACCCCCATCACCCACCACACCCTATGCAAGACATGGAAACCTTCCTAACTCTCATTTCTACCTACTTAAAGCAACGATAATAATACTGCCCACCTCATATGGTTACTGCTAGAATTCAATGCACACACAATATACTTATAACATGCAGCATAATGCTTAACACATGGTAAGCACTCAATAAATGTGAGCGATTACTATTTTATGGTGGCTTTCAAAGGTGGCATTAGATAGTAAAGGGAATAGACAGAGGAGCTAACTACCTACTTTAATATTAACACTACTGATGATGACAACTGGCTACTAAGTTATAGGAAATTTCTTGGCAATGACCACCACCCATGTACTCCAAATGTAGTACTCTTAATTGTTCCAATCAGTAATTAGAGCCATTAATGATAGTAACCAGCTTCCACCAAATAAAGCTTTATTTTGACACCCAAATCACTTAGGCCAACAAAGAAACAATAATATGCCAATAGAGTATTCAGGCATTCCATGCCCATGGAAGGAATATGGTGCCATGACTTTTGTTTTTTTCTTTTTTTTTTAAGACAATCTTATTATGTCATCTTTGGTAGAGTGCCATGGCATCACAGCTCACAGCAACCTTAAACTCTTGGGCTTGAGTGATTCTCTTCCTTCAGCCTCCCAAGTAGCTGGGACTAGAGGCACCATCACAATACCTGGCTATTTTTTTGTTGTAGTTGTCATTGTTTAGCAGGCCTGGGCCAGATTTGAACCTGCCAGCTCCAGTGCATGTGGCTGGAGCCCTAACTGCTGAGCTATGGGTGCCAAGTCATGTCTTTTGTCTTTAGTAGAAAAAGTGTAGAAGATTTATTTGATAGTGAGAGGGTTTAATTCCCATGTTATCAAAGTGGCATCAGACCTCCATTAAGATGTCTTCCTGAAATGTGTCGCTAGGGTATCTGTTATGAGTTGAATTGTGTCCCCCAAGAAGATGTGTTGAAGTCCGAACCCCTGATATCGTGAGTATACTCTTACTTTATTTTACTTTATTTTATTTTATTTAGACTGAGTCTCACTTGGTCATCCTGGGCAGAGTGTCGTGGCATCATTGTAGCTCACAGCAAACTCAAACTCTTGAGGTCAAGCAATCCGCTTGCCTCAGCCTCCTGAGTAGCTAGGACTCTAGGGGCCCACTATCACACCCAGCTAGTTTTTCTATTTTTAGTAGAGATGGGGTCTTGCTCTTGCTCAGTTGGTCTCAAACTCCTGACACCAAGCAATCCACTTGTCTTGGCCTCCCAGTGCTAGGATTACAGGGGTGAGCCACTGCACCCAGTCATGAATATTCCCTTAACAAATAGGGGTTATTCTCCTAATCAACTATGAGATATAAAAAAATCAAGAATCGTGAAATCCATGCAGACCGAAACAAACGAAGCTCTCCCAGCAAAACTGATAAGTTGAAACTCGGACAGGTGAATCATAAAGGACACTGTCAACTATGTTTCTTGGAAGTGAAATAATACCCTAACTCTGTCTCAAAACTTTCATAGTGACTCACGTGTGTAAGGAGAGGAGAGGCAGAGACACAGGGGAGAATACCACATGATTATGGAAGTAGAGATCAGAGTGATGGTTCTTCTCCAAGCCAAGGAATGTCAAAGATTTCCAGCAAACACCTGAATCTAAGCGAAAGCATGGAATGAATCCACCTACATCCTTTGGAGATAGCACGGCCTTACAGACGCCACCCTGATTTCAGATTCCAGCCTAGAGAACTACGAGAAAATAAATTTCTCTTGCTTCACGCCACTTGAGTTTGCAGTACTTCATCACAGCAGACCTGGGAAACTAGGAATCCTTATCAGTTGGGGTTTGGTTTAAAAACAAATCACGCAAAGACAGAGCAACAAGATCTTTGGGAAAATACACGACTATTGTCATTTCGCATAGTTAGAGAATCATGCACACAAAGACCATGCCACCCTCATCCCGTTAATGTCGTTCCCATTTCAGGGACCACTTGGCTGCTTCCTCCTGCTAGAGAGCTCTCTCTCCTCCTAGGCCTGACCATGTAGCCTCCCTTCCTGCTTTCAGCTTCCCGTGTAGATTTCATCTCCTGAAGAGGCCATGGTGGACTGTCCTCTCCATAGTAGCCCTAAACCCCAGATAATCTTTATCACTGTTTCCTCTGGTGGTATTCCGAGACACATCGCTGTGTGACATTCTCTTGTTGATCTGCTCCCTGGTCGGCACACCCCGCTGCTCTCTGGTGGGATGGAAACACCACTAGAGAAGATTGTGGTCTTGGGCCCCGCTTGGTCTCCAGCACCCAGGAACAATCCTGGCTCATGTCAGGCACACGATGCCATATTCCATCCCATCTAAGAGATCCCAGCTGTGACATGCACCATTCCTGTGTGTGACACTAAGAAAAAAGAGATGCCTCCAGTTAACCTGTGACCTGACAGTGACAGACCCAGCCCAACGCCAAAGACCTTAAACTCTGAGAGAAAAAACAAATGTGCGACATGCAATACAAAATAGTAGCTGTTTCATTAATAATAACCTCCACACAGAGTTCTGTTCTGGAAGAAATCTCACGGCCCCTGTGGAGACCAACATGGATGCAGTAGCGTTGACTCCGAGCATGGTTCTAAGACTGTGAAGATCCCATCTATGCAGACAGTGGGGTGGGTGTTGGGAGGACCTGTGGGTGGGGCCGATGTGTCTGTCACAAGGAACATTCTGGCGATTTCTGAATCTCGTGATGACATTACTGAACTTCAGAACCCCAGCATAAGCTAGACCACTAGAAGGCTACCTGCCCTAGTGAACTTCATAACTGGGTTTGAACAGCATTTCTCAGAAGCTGAGGGAACGCAGGTTCAGGCACATTAAATGACGTGCCCAAGGTCACACAATAATTAGTGCCACAGTCAAGATCTGGACAAGTTCACTTAATGCCACATCCAGACCTCTTGCCGCATACCCAGTTGACTAGAGTGCCTAATCCCTGATCATTCCAGAACTACAGAATTCTGTAAACAGTTGTTAAACAGAATCGAATTGAAATGACGTCAGTGGATGAACATTCGGGAAGATTCCACAAAACTATGAACAAGTCTTTGTGAGCCCTTGAGAGCATCATCTAACCCTCTTGGCTCCTGACTCACCTATTAGAGGACCCCCCAGCTACCTTGTCCCCATTTTGAACCCAAGGCCCCTTTCCATGTAAATGAGTTATTGAGCAGGTGGGAGAAAAAGTCTGGGCTCCTTGGCAGGTGTATTTTGGAGCAGTTTTCTGTCTTCTTGAAGCTCAGGGAAGAGTAAACAGTAATCAATAGTGAAATCTGCTTGCATCTCAGAGGCTCGATGAAGGTGCTTTTGAAGCCCATCACAGAGCTTGATTTCCTGTTATTTAGTGCCAAAAGTTATTACCTCAGCAGCAGTGCGATGTCTAATTTATACAAAATTGTTAGCTGAAATCTATTAAAGTTTATTAGCACCATCTCAGGATACAGTAACAACTCACTGCTTCTGCTCGTGTTTAAATTGACCAGCTGGTTTAAGTCTATTAGCTTTGAAGCTGAGATAAAGTGGAGTCCTCAGGAGCCACCCCAGCACCAGGGGAAAATGAAGGAAAACGAACCCCAGGGCATTTGGGGTGTTAGCTACTACCAAATTGCTGCAGGCTTCATGTCTTCTGTGCAGCCTCAACCCTGAAATCCCATTACCAAAGGGATGGGCAGCTGTTCTCAGACTTCAGACAGCAGTTATCCACATGCTGGGACTTTCAGCAGAAAGGGAGACAGTCACAGAGTTGTGGGGCTGACAGCCCATAACAGTGAGTTGGGGCAACTTGCATCGCCTGAAAAGAGAAACTGATTTTTGAAGATGTTCCTCTAGATTTCCAGCAAAACCATGACTTCTAGAGGGCACTTCCTGTTGGATTGAGGAAAGACATCACCGATAGAGAGATGCTCTGATCTCAG
Source organism: Otolemur garnettii (assembly GCF_000181295.1). Classification (NCBI taxonomy): domain Eukaryota; kingdom Metazoa; phylum Chordata; class Mammalia; order Primates; family Galagidae; genus Otolemur; species Otolemur garnettii. The sequence continues at coordinate 5,362,844 of NW_003852453.1, forward strand.
GTCCATCCTACGTGAACCCAGAGTCAGGACCTCAAGGAAGCAAGACCACAAACACATGGAAGCATTTAGGTGGAGGCTGATGACCCTCCAATATGGTGTGCAGTGTCTGGATGTTTGGACAGCCTGGAGTGGTGGGAATATCAGCCTTACAAGTTACCCAAAGCTGGTTTGAAAAATGACCTTGTTTATTGGCTGCATGGTCTTGAAAAAGACCTAGCATGCTTGGCCCCAGTTTTCTCTTCAGTACAAATGGCTTTTTGTGAAAGTTTGAGTGTTGTCCGGTAAGTGTCCAGCAAAACCTCAGGCGCACAGTAAATATAAAATCAACACGAATTTCTTTGTTTTCCCTCTGCGAGGCACGTTGGAGTCACTTGGTTAAATTACGTTTTCATTTTGCTCTGTGCTTCACCTAAGCTCCCTCCAATTCATTGTTCATTATCTTTTTCAAGTGTGAAAAGAACTCAAAGAAGTAAGTGGAGCAGGAATGTGTAGTCCTATCTTACATGTTAGAAAATCTTTGATTTAGAGAGGTTAAGAAACCCACCCCATGTCACACCATTGATGTAGAAAGAGGTGACTAGGCTCAGTGCTAAGTTCCACTCGAGCTCGCCATGCCGTTACTATCCCACCAAGTCTGGACTGGGAGATGGACTTCAGAAAAGCAGCTGGCACACTCAGCCTCAAGGTCAGGGCCACAGCTCAGAGGTCATTGTCTCAGAAACAAAATCCTCAGTCACCCAGAAGCACCTAGATTAGTGCTGGGCACACAGGCTCACAACGTGTTCTGTGACCAAACGAGCTGACAGAACAAGCTCCATTCACTCCATCGGGAGCTCCAGGATAAAAGCACAAAGAAGAGGCACGAGCAGGTATGATACACACGAGACAAGTGGGAAGATGATAGAAAGACCTAGAGTTCCCTAAGTACCCGACCACAATCATCCAGCAACTATGTGGGAAGTACACTCTGTTCTGGATCAAAAGCAGCCAGGCCACCCTCAGCAGGGCAGAGAATGTTCCTGGGCATTGGACTATTACTGCCTGAGGGGTAGAGATCTCCAGGCCTGACTCCCCACACCTTCTGTCCAGCCGCTGACAGCAAACCTCCAGCCCTTGGCCTTCTTTAAGACCCCTTAAACTTTTTTCAATAAGCTCTGTGTCCCTGGAATCTAACGCGAGGCCTGACGGCAGGACCTGCTTCTCTGTTAAATGAATGAAGCCAAACAGACATCGTTCACTATGCTTTCTAGTGAAGAAAAATGAAGCCCAGAAAGGGAGCCCCCGGAAGGCTTCTATTCCTTCACAAGTATTAATTCAATAATTAAATATCAACGGCGTGCCTGCACTGTCCTGGGCGTAGGGGATGCCATGATAAAAAGGGCAGCCACTGTCTTTGCCCTCGAGGAGCTGACATTCTCATGGAGGAAGACAGACCCAAAGAGGAGTGTAAGCCCATACCCCACAAGGAAATTGTGGCATGACCAGTCCTACGAAAGATGGATGCAGAGAACAATGTCTGGGGTAAACATGGTCAAGGTAGGGTACTCAGAAGAGCCCTATATGGAAAGGCAGGATTTAAGTTGAACCCTAAAGGATGATTGGAAGAGAGAGAGGAGAGAAAGAGAGGGAGAGCGGGAGATAGAGAGACAGAAAGAGAGAGAGAGAAGAGTCTACTAGTAGAGCAGAGGATGATGCGGGGAGAGCAATAAGCCCATCCAAAAACCTCATTCAGAGAGAGCAGGGGGGTTTGAAGAACTAAAATGAACCTCTGGGACTGGATCCTTGGGGGATGAAAAGGAGCAAGGTGGGAAGGTGTGGAGCTGGAGAGAGAGATGGGACTGGATCACATGCAGCTTGGTAGGTCATGAATCTTATTGTAAGAAAAATTGGAATTTGATAAGAAAGGGTATTCAACAAGAAAAGGACCTGATTAATTTACAATTAAAGATCACCCTCTGCTACGGGTAAAATATGGAGAAGAGGAAGCTAAGGGTGGAAGCCAGTTGGCAAAGTGGGGGGCAATTCCAGCTGGGGTAAGAGTGGTGGTGCCTTGGGTGCCTCAGGTGGTAGACACCATTGACACTGATTAGAGGCAAAGAGCCAGTTAAGGCTTTGACCAGGACCACCGCCAAGGTGCCCCAATGGTCCAACAGGGTCCTTTAAAACTGCCCAAGCTCTGATGGTGCACAGGGCAAAGGTAGATGACTGGTGGGGAACCAGGAAAGTCACTGGGAGAATAATACCTTAGATGCTGCACTCCAGCTAGAGTCCACAGCCCCTGGGGGTCTGGACACATTCTTCTCACCAAAACCAAAATCTATTGTCACATGAAATTTCAATGACAAGCAAAAAGAAACCCAGAGGAGTATGTTGTAGACTACTTGGACACCCACTTTCTCATCAAGTTCAGCCACATGATTGCAGAACAGACTTTTGCTTTTTTAATTTGTCATCCCAAAGGCCCTCAATACTACTACCTTTGTTCTCTGCAGAAAAGAGCAGAGAAGGATCCAGGGCATAAATTCATAGAAAATTATACATTGATGCCCAGCAATGCAATAGAAAAGAGTGTTGGTGCGTGATCTCCTGGGTTTCCTGCCCCCAAGAGAACCTACCCCGAAGCCCAGAGTATAACAGCCATGTTCAAAGAGGAGATTCCATTTCAGCCAAAGAACATAATTCATCCTATTTACTTAATATTGTTAATTTGAATTTTATTGGCTCTGCAGTGGTGTCTGTATTTAATTTCTAATTTGTTTTGGCTTTATAATTGACTAAAACGATAAGCTTAAGGAACTTAGATCTGATTTTACGTTTCTATATATATACCAGCATTTCAATAAAAATCTTTTATATCCTCCTTGGAGTCCTCCTTCGTAATTATTTTCTTCTCAAAAGGATCTACATATCACTCATGTTTGAGAGACCCTATTCTCAACCAGATAAAAATCAAGCAATGGACCGCTCTGTTCTAGACAATATGATTTTTGTTGTTGTTGTTTGTCTGTCTTTAAATTGGTGGGAAGGAGAAAGAGCACCAGGAAGAAGAATCATTTGTTCTTCCTGGCACAATTCCCAGAAGGTGCAAAATGTGCTCACAGTTAAAAGTATGAACTTAAATGGTGTTAACTTATTACTGGACTCTTCCATTACTGTGGGGGCAGGTGTAGTTTCTACTTCATAACATAAAAAGCCAGTTATTGTTCTCAACATCCCATAGGAAGATGCTCCATTAGGTCAACACAGCAAGTTCTCCCTCTAGCCCTGGAATGAATGAATGGACATGCTTGGATCTGGTTCCTAAGGAAGTAGTGGGCTTGGATCAAGGAGGACTTTGAAAACTATATGACTTTAAACCCTAAACCAGTAACAATCCGATCCCCCACACCCCTCCTCACACGGAATAGACCTATGGATGAACCCATTAGCACTTTTTATTTTTTAAATATTTATTTATTTATTTATACAGATTCTCACTCTGTTGCCCTGGTGCCAGCCTAGCAACCTCAAACTCTTGGGCTCAAGTGATCCTCCTGCCTCAGCAGTTAGAACTCAGTAGTTAGGACTACAGGTGCCCACCATAATGCCTGGCTAATTTTCCTATTTTTATTAGAGATGGGGTCTCACTCTCACTCAGGCTGGTCTTGAACTCCTGAGGTCAAGGGATCCTCCCACCTCAGCCTCCCAGAATGCTAGGATAATAGGCATTAGCCACCATACCCACCCTGCACTCTAATTTTTTTCTTTCGCTTCTTTTTGATTCCTCCTTTATAGTTGAATTCCAAGGTAAATGGATCTCTCATGTGATCCACTGTGCATGTCAACAGCAGAACTCTGAGGATATAGTTCAGGGAGTGCTAAGTTTCCATGAAGGAGAGGAGGTCAAAAATTTGGTGTCTCTGCTGGTGGGATTGCAAATGAACGCAACCTCTATGGAAAGAAGTATGGAGAATTCTCAAAGAACTAAAAGTCAACTTCCCATTTGATCCACAATCCCATTACTAGGTATCTACCCTGAAGAAAAAAATCATTTTACCACAAGGACATTTGCACTAGAATGTTTACTTCAGCTCAATCCACAACTGTCAAGTCATGGAAGCAACCCAGTGCCTATCAACCTAGGAACAGATTAACAAACTGTGGCCTGTGTACACCATGGAGTGCTATTCAGCCATAAGAAAACATGGAGACTTTACATCTTTTGTGTTTATCTGGATGGAGCTAAAACATTCTTCTTAGTAAAGTGTCTTAAGAATAGGAAAAAAGTATACAATGTACTCAATACTAATGCGAAACCAATATATAAACAATCACATGCTCCTAGGAAGGAAAAAACACAAGTATAGTCTAGCAAAGGGGAGGGAAGGGGGGAGTCTTGGGGAGGAAGGAGAGGGTGATTGGCGGGATCTGACCTAATGTGCACAACTTGAGGGTGTTCAGCAGCCCCCTGGGTGAAGAGCTCAACTACAACTTGAACTTTACCTTAGAAATGAAAACAATATAACCTAAATATTTGTACCCTCTTATTAATCTGGGGGGAAAAAATGGTGTTGTTTTCCATGTGGCACCCAAAGCATTAAAGGTAAGACTAAGGATCCTGGGACACTAGGGTGGATATTTTTCAAAAGAGAGTCAAAGGTAATTTTTGCCCAAGACTTGCCCTCATGGAAAGTACCAGGCATTAGCCATGTGATTAGACATATAGAAACTCCAACACCTCAAAAAGTGGAGGCTGGCCATCAAAGGACCCTGACCAGGAAAGTGAGCCTGGGACAGCAGAACAGATGAGTGCTTATGTCTTGTCAATGTCTCTTTTTACCCAGCTCCAGGGGGGAATGGTCCATCCAAAATTCAAGAGAGGATGACAGCCAGGTGTGCTAGCCCAGGGAGGGGCATGGCTACTGAAATAGATTTTCTTTGTTTTGCTCCATGCATCCCACTGACCTCTATCACTCAGCATTTCCAAGGCACACAGAGCCCGTTCCTGCCCCATTGCTTTTTAGGTAAACATTAAACAGCACTGCACATGGAGAGCAGCCAAAGTGTTTGATAATTCATCATCAGAGGCAAACCTGAGTGTTCGCATGCAATGCAAATTGCTTTGGCTTCCACACGGCTTCTGTCGCTTCAAGTGTGGTTGGTAAATAGCCTTCCTTGGGATTACTATCAAGCATTCATTTTAACAACATTAATTTACGACATGTTAGCCCACTTTACATGATGCTACATGACTTATCCACAGAGCTGGCCCTTTGGTGACTGATGTTGATTCATTCTAATCACTGCACTTGCCTGAGAGTTATAAGTTAATGGGACCCAAACAAGAAAAAGACTGTGCACTGGATTGTTAGTGCAGGAATCATTGATGGCAAAGGCAGTGACTCCTTCCCCCAAACCTGTGTCTTTCCAGCTGAGTAGTGGAGAGGAGAGACCAGTGGAGAGGCCGAGTCGAATTTCCCCATCTGAGGACTCCCTGAGACTAGTGAGCCAAAAGATTAGTGACAGTAACAATAATAATACTAATGCTAATGCTCCCTATGGTAAATTACACTTTTCCAGTCCAGCCTAATATATTAATTTCAGGATAACTAGCCTTATATTGATGTCTGATCTTTGTTAAACCAAACAAAAGCATACATTAAGAAAAAGAATCTCTGTTTAATAATTGCTGCTGGGAGAACTGATTAGCCACACATAAAAGACTGAAATTGGACCCATGCCTCCCACCACTTATAAAAATTAACTCATGCTGAATAAAAGATAGGAATCTAAGACATGAAATGATGAAAAGAAAAAACCAAAAAAAAGTGTGGAAAAAACTCTTCACAACATCACCTTGGGAAAGAATTTATAAGAAGACCCATTGGCAATTGCAACAACAGCAAAAATACAGGAATGAGACCTGATCGAGTTAAAATGCTTCTACACAGCTAAGGACACAATAACCAAAGCAAATAGACAACCTTCAAAAAGGGAAAAGATATTTGCATGTTACGAATATGACAAAGGGCTAATAACCAGAATCTACAAAGAACTCAAGTAAATCAATGAGAAAAGAGCAAACAACTCCATTAATCACTGGGCAAGAGACTTGAACAGAATCTTTTCCCTAGAGGACAGATGAATGGCCAAAATAAAACACACACAAAGACTGCTCATTATCCCTAATAATCAGAGAAATACAAATCAAAACCCCAGTTTGAGATATCCCCTCACCCCAATGAGAATATCCCCAAACTGCAGATGCTGGTGTGGGTGTGGAGACAGGAGAACACTTATGCACTATTGGTGGGACTGCAAAGTAATATACCCTTTTGGGAAAGAAATATGGAGAACCCTCAAAGAGCTAAAACTAGACTTTACATTTTATCCCACAACCCCAACAGTAAGTATCTACTCGGAAAAAAAGTCATTTTTGTCATAAGGATGTTTGCACTCAAAAATTTATAGCAGCTTAATTCACAATTACAAGAAGTGGGATCAACCCATGAATAGATTAATAAACTATAGTACATGTATACTATGGAATACTATTCAGCCATAAAAAGATGGAGAGCTTGTATCTTTTGTATTTACCTGGATGGAGGTGGAGAACATTTTCCTAAGTATCTTAAGAATGAAAAAGCAGGCATCTCGTGTACTCAATACTAAGGTGAAACTAGTAGATTAACAACTAGAGGCCCACATAAGAGAAAAACACAATGAAATTGAAGAAGGAGGCAGGGGGCTTATTCAGTTCCCACCTATCAGGTACAATGTAGAGTACATGGCATATGACCTGCCTGGAGCACTCAATTATAACTAAGCTTTACCTAACAAAAGCAAACCGTGTAATCTAATCATGTGTGCCCTTATATTAATCCAAAATAAAAATAAATAAAAGATAATCTGCTGTTAAAAAAAAAAAAGAATCAGAATAGCCAAAGTAATTCTGAGCAAAAAGAACAAAGCTGACAATATCACACTACCTGACTTCAAAATATATTACAAAGCTATCGTAACAAAAACAGCATGGTATTGGTATAGAACACATAAACCAATGGAACACAGTAGAGACTCAGACACAAACCCACATATTTATAGCCAGCTGATCTTCAGCAAAGGTTTCAAGAACATTCACTGGGGGAAAGAACTTTCTCTTCAATAAACGGTGCTGGGAAAACTGGACAACTATAAGCAGAAGAACAAAACTGAAACACCACCTTTCGCCATAGATAAAAATCAGCTCAAGATGGATTAAAGAGTTAGATTAAAGACCCCAAGCTATAAAAGTAACACAAAAAAGCAGGGAAAACTTTTCAGGACATTGGTCTTGGCAAATATTTCATGACTAAAACCTCGAAAGCACAGACAACAAAACCAAAAGTAGATAAAGGGAACTGCATTAAACTGTTCGTATGTTCACCATCACCAGGGAAGCCTTGGTGTCAAGAGTTATTGTTGGATCTGTGGAGAGCTGGTAACCACAGCAGTGGCTGGAATAATATATTTACAAGTGAGACTGAGAATTTGAAGAGGAGCGTTTCAGATATCTGGATAGAACAAAAGGCAAAGGAAAGTCAAATTCTTTCTCTCTCTTCCGGATTTTGACTTGGTCTAGTCACTTTGTGCTACTCCCTAGCACCAAAGGAAGTGGCTCCTTTTAAAATAGTCTCATTAAAAGTGACTTTTTATGCAGGAAATTAAGCAAAGTAATTAAGACACAGTGACTTCCCTACACTCCCATTCCCTCTCCACCTGTACCCACTGGGATAATTTTAGTCCCTACTTAGAAGGCCATTGGAAGAATGGGGGTGTTGTACATCAGTAGGGGTGGGCAAATTTCTTCTGTAAAGGATTAGAAAATAAATACTTGAGGCTTTGTGCATCATTATGATTTCTGCTGCAATTGCTTAACTCTGCCCTCATAGCCCACAAGCAGCCATAGATAATGTATGAGGACAACTGTGTCCTAGCAGACACAGGCCATTGAATGAAGGAATAGATGGACATGGCTGTGTTCCAATGAAACTTTACTTATGGATATTGCGATTTGATTTTTATGTAATTTTGGTGAGTCATGAAATATTCTCCTTTGGAATTTTTTTTGAATCATTTTAAAAAATGTCTAAACCACTCGAGTTTACAGACCACCCAAAATGAGGCAGGAGATTAGACTTGGTCCATGCAAAATGCCTGGCGCATAAGTGCTCAGTAGCTGTTGTTAACTCACTTGTTCTGTTATTAACTCACTTGTTACCAATATTAAGAAGGAGGCATCAGGCGTTAGTGGTCTTATCACTGCAACCAAACTTTTCACAAGCAGGGGAGAATCAGTCACTTTTCTTTTTCTTGTTTTTTGAGTGGTGGTGCCTGACCTCAGTGAGGAGTAGGGTAGGGGAAGAGGGTTCCATGAAGTCAATGCCTCAGTTCAACACCTTCTGGAACATTCTGACTGTGAACCCCAAACTGCCAGCTTGAAAGGGGTTTTATAAATGGAGAGTCTGTAAAGCAATTCAGAATCTGATTTTGCTGCAAAAGCATGATTTTAACAGATCTGTAGCTGTTCCCAACCTTTTAACACTGTCTCCTGTGAGTCAAGAGATTTTGATCTTGTAACTAAATTGACTCTGCCACAGATTTGCCGTCCTCCTGGGTAAATTCTCTGACAAGCACAGCTACGGACCCCACCCCCTCTCAAAAAAAAGAAAGAAAGAAAAGAAAGGAAAAGAAAAAAAAAAAAAACCAAAACTCTTTTGTACCCAAGTCATCCCCTATCTCATTTTCTCCAAATTGAAATATATATTCTTTTAATATCATAATGAATGTCAGAATCAACTCCCTTTGGAATCAACTTTTTTTTTTCCTTTTTGACAAGAGACATTTCTGTTTAATCCTACTGCTAATATTTAGAAAAGTGGCCACAGGTCTTAAAAAGCCATTTGCATCATGCTAGAGATGTATTGTGCTCCCAGGCCAGTTAATCAGTATGTGGCTATCAGGCCATTTCCTTCCTTCCTTCCTTCCTTCCTTCCCTCCTTCCCTCCTTCCCTCCTTCCCTCCTTCCCTCCTTCCCTCCTTCCCTCCTTCCCTCCCTCCCTCCTTCCTTCTTTCTTTTCTCTCTCTCTCTCCTCTTTCTCTCTCTCCTTTCTTTTCTTCTTATTTTTGTGACAGACTGCTGCAGAATCCAACAAGACACGGTTACAAAATAAAGAGTTCAGAGTGCGGGGTGGCTGGGCCAAAAGCAGCAGCTCTGGAAACACAGGCTTTTCTGGATGGGGCAACATTGTTGGAATTCTGCAGAGCAGGGAGGAGGCTGCGGTGCTGTGTTCCAGCGCCAGAACCCCTCCGGGCAGGTGCCGGCCCACAGCGGCTGTGCTCATGCGTGATGAACACAGCCCTGGGGCCTGGTTTTGCTGAGCTGAAAACGCATCTCATCCCCTAGAGTGGAGAACAGAATAGGATCAGGAACCAGCGTGCACCCTTGAATAATAGAGCGGAGAGGGAGAGGACGGAAGGAGGCAAAGAGAAGGGCGGTGAAAGGAGAGATGCAGGGGACGATGCAGAGAGAATAGAGAGGAAAGAAGAGAAGGGTCAGGAGCAGCCTCCAACTGGATCTGGAAAGAAAAGCTGTCACCACAAATGTAGCAAAATAGATGCATTTTCTTACAAATCCAAAAACCTATCACAAACAGAAAGGTAGGGGTGTGTGTGTGTGAGTGTGGGTGTTAGAGAGACAGAGAACTTTCCTAATCAGAGTAAGAGGTTATTCATCCCCCTGATCTCTGCTTGAACAAGTGAGAGTTCTAGAACCTTACCAGAGTTCCTCTATTGCCCTGAGACGAGCATTTTTCTGAATTACAGACGAATTAGAGCCTTGGCTGGCAAACCAGGAAAAGGATAGAGGAGCTCTGGAAGGAAATCTAAGCCAAACGTGTATTTCCATTTCTTCCCTATCTAGGAAAAGTGGAATGGAATCACAGCTTTAAAAAAAAAAAAGTGGAAAGAGATGAACCTCTCAATTCATTAACCAGAACCTTCTGGTAACCAGCACTCTGGCCCATCTACTGAACAATGGTTTATGCGTGTTCTTAGACAAGTTGCATAACATTTTTTTGTTTGTTGAAATAGTGTCTTCTAAGTCATGAAATAAAACAGAAATTCTGTTCATAAGATTTTTGTACAAAAGCCAACATTTGTTGAGGCTTACTGTGTTACATCCATTAATAACCTCATTACATCTCCACATTATAACTCTTTTAGATAACTCTTTTGATTATAACCATTTTATAGGTGTGAAAGTGGGGAGAGGGAGGGAAAGATAACTTGCCCAGGGTTACAGCTAAGAACCGGAGGAGCTGAGATTTGAACCCTGGCAATTCAATGATAGGATTGAGTGGGTTAACAAAATCTGGTGCATTTTACTATTGAAAGCAACATGCCTGCCTGCCCGCCCTTCCTCCCTCCCTCCTTCCCTTCCTTCCTTCCTTCCTTCCTTCCTTCCTTCCTTCCTTCCTTCCTCTTTCTTCTCTTCTCTTTCCTTTTTTTCCTTTCCTCTCTCCCCTTTTTTCTTTACTTTCTACCAAAATATTAAGAAAATGCAAATGTTTTAGATTACATGGGTCTTTTTTTGTCATTTAAATTTTGTACCTTTATTTACCATTTGATTTCTCAAAATAAGTATCTGTTACTTCAATAATTTTTTTTAATTGTTAGGGAATTCATTGAGGGTACAGGAAACCAGGTTACACTGATTGCACTTGTTAGGTAAAGTCCCTCTCAGAATTGTGTGAGGTGTGTCACACACCAAGACCCCACCCCCTCCCTCCTTCCCTCTCTCTGCTATTCCTTTCCCCACTCCTCCCTTCTTCTTTCTCTCTCTGCTCTCCCCTTCCCCACCCCCACTGTGTCATTAATTGTCATTAATTATCCTCCTATCAAAATTGAGTACATAGGATTAATGCTTCTCCATTCTTGTGATGCTTTACTAAAAATAACGTGTTCCATTTCCATCCAGGTTAATACAAAGGCTGTAAAGTCTCCATTTTTTTAAATGGCTGAATAGTATTCCATGGTGTACATACACCACAACTTGTTAATCCATTCCTGGGTTGGTGGACATTTAGGCTGTTTCCACATTTTGGTGATTGTAAATTGAGCTGCAAAAAATAGTCTAGTACAAGTATCCTTATGATAAAAGGATTTTTTTTTCCTTCTGGGTAGATGCCCAGTAATGGAATTGCAGGATCAAACAGGAGGTCTAGCTTGAGTTCTTTGAGGGGTCTCCATGCTTCCTTCCAAAAAGGTCATATTGTTTTGCAGTCCCACCAGCAGTGTAAAAGTGTTCCCTTCTCTCCACATCCATGCCAGCATCTGTAGTTTTGAGATTTTGTGATGTGGGGCATTCTCACTGGGGTTAGATGGTATCTCGGGGTGGTTTTGATTCTCTAATAATTAGGTATAATGAGCATTTTTTCATGTTTGTTAGCCATTCATCTGTCTTCTTTAGAGAAGGTTCTATTCATGTCTCTTACCCATTGATATATGGGATTGTTGGATTTTTTCATGTGGATTAATTTGAGTTCTCTATAGATCCTAGTTATCAAGCTTTTGTTTGATTCATTCATGGGTCATTTTTGTAATGGTTGAGTCCTGGGTGTAGGTGTGCTGTCACCCAAATAGTATTCATAGTACCCATTCATTTGTCATCTTCACCTCCCTTCTCCTTCACCCCCGGGTAACTTTCCACTGAGTTATACTTCCATATATGCACATGTGCACATGGGTTAGTTCCAATTTAATAGTAAGTACGTGTGGTGTTTGTTTTTCCAATCTTGATACTTCACATAGGAGAATGGTCTCCAGTTCCATTCAGATTATTGTGAATCATCTTAATTCATCATTTTTATGACTGAGTAGTACTCCATGGTATATATGTACCACATTTTATTAACCTACTCATAAATTGATGAGCACTTGTGTTGATTTCACATCTTTGCAATTTTAAATTGTGCTACAATAAACACTTGAGTGCAGGTGTCTTTCTTTTTATTTTTTGCTTTTTTTTTTTTGGCCGGGGCTGTGTTTGAACCTGCCACCTCTGGCATATGGGGCCAGTGCCCTACCCTTTTGAGCCACAGGTGCGGCACAAGTTCAGGTGTCTTTTTGTTAAAATGTCTTCTTTTCCTTTGAGTAAATACTCAGTAGTGGATTGCTAGATTGAATGGTAGGTCTGATTTTAGTTTTATGAGGAATCTCTATACATAGAGATTGTACTAATTTATAGTCCCACCAACAGCATATAAGAGTTCCTTCCTTTCTGCATCCATGCCAACATCTACAGTTTTGGGACTTTTTAATAAAAACCATCCTAACAGGAGTAAGGTGATGTCTCATTATTGCTTTCACGTTCATTTCCCCAGTGATTAATGATATTGAGCATTTTTTCATGTTTATTGACTATACCACTTTCCTGTGCAAATGTATGTGTTTGCAGGGGAATAAATGGATGATAAACAGAACAGTGCTACCCCGAGGGAGCTCGGTCTTGTCTTGTATATGTGAATAATTTGCGAATGAATAAAAAGAGAGAGATTAAGGTGATGCTATGTGTGGAGGTACAAGCTTGTGTTGGGTAAGGTCACTTCACCATCCCATTTCAGGAGATACAGAGAGAAAGAGAGAGACAGAGAGAATATGTATCTCACGGAGAGTTTCCTGATGGGTGTGGGGGTGGCGGGGGGAGCAGGTTTTAACATGAATAGGAGCTCATAGTTTGGACAGGTGATGGGAAGGGGGTTCCAGAAAGAAGGAACAGGATGCTCAGAGACACAGGATCATAAACACTATACACTGTTTCAGGAATTAGAAGCAATAATAAAAGCCTGGAGCATAAATTGCATGATCAGGAGTGGTAATGGTTGAGACTGGAGAAGTGGGCAGGAGTCAGAGTTTAAAAGGCCTCACATTTAGTAGCAAAGACTTTGTGCTTACTGGGGCCTTCATGAACTGACTTGTCTGGAAGCATCATATACACATCTGTAAAGCAGGATAATATGACTGGTAGAAAATAAAGATATTGCGACCAAGTAAAATAGACTTTTATGCACAGTAGAAACAACTACATCTTGACTTGGTCAAGGCTTGACTTTATGAAGAAGATCACTATTTTCTTAAAGGATGGCGATTTAAAATCAGGAACACTCTTTTTTCTCCTTCTTTCTTTCCTGTAACTGAGTTTTCCCTAAACTGGCTATTTGCAATTCATCTGCAAAATGGGAGCTCAAGAAGGGAAAGATAGTATGTTCTATTGAGAGGTGAGGATGGCTGGGAGTGATCTGCTCAGGCGTCAAGATATCCCCCTCTGTTTTAAGAACTTCCTGTCTACCTGCAGTGATGGGATCATGACAGCATGTTTTCTACTCTTTGATCACCCTACAGACAAAATTGCTTGGATCAAAGATAGACATGTGGCTGAAGTTAGTTTAACAGATTCGCTTTACCAGGAATGTGAATAAAATAGGAATTCAGAGATAACCAGTTAATCTCTTTCAATGGTAGACTATAAAGGACACATTAAAAATTTGCATGCTCTAGGAAAGCCACTGTTTTTTAAATAGACTCAGAAGCAGAAAGAATTGATATGTAAGAAGAAGAATGAGAGACGCTCAGAGAAAAGCAGAAGTGACAGTTTCTGCTGGGCTACTCACTGCTTTCCCTGTTTCTGACAGCAATTTCTTTTTGAGACCCAACTATATTTCTCCCTTAGGGTTCCATGAGATGTTTACATTCTTTAGTAAATACACACACACACACACATATTTGCATGAGTGCTCTTAAATTGACTTCCGTTACTTGAAACCCAAGTAGTTTTGATAGCACCTAAATGAAAGTTGCAACCTGCTGGTGGTCACCAGAAATCACAATAACAAAGCAGGTGGATACACAGAATGAGATGAGAAAAATTCTTAGGTGCTAACATTTTTGAACAAGTCCACTTATCTTTTATTTGGGGGGGGGAGGGGAAGAGACAGAGTCTCACTTTATCACCCTTGGTAGAGAGCCATGGTGTCACACAGCTCACAGCAACCTCCAACTCCTGGGCTTAGGAAATTCTCTTGCCTCAGCCTCCCAAGTAGCTGGGACTACAGGTGCCCACCACAACACCCAGCTATGTTTTTGTTGCAATTTGGCCAGGGCCAGGTTTGAACCCGCCACCCTCAGTATATGGGGCCAGCACCCTACCCACTGAGCCACAGGCAACACCCCAAGTCCACTTATCTAAATAGCCTGAATACACTCAATTTCTCCAAGATTCTTACCAAATGCTCCTTAAACACCTCTCTGATCAGGCCAGTACCAGAACCAAAGGGTAATGGCTAAAGATATTGGTTTGATCACCATGAATACCCCTCATGAGATTGTCTGCCTCCTCTAAGAAGATTTCTTTGACCCCTCAGGCCACATAAGTCTCTTCCTCCCTGCTCTTTCAATGGACTGCACTTTTGTGTATCCTCTAACACTTAACAGTCAGTCTAGAGCAGGGATTTTTCAACTGGGGTGCCACGGCACACTGGTGTGCTGTCAGAGGATCTTAGGTGTGCCGCAAAAAATTTTAAAGATCCTTAATTAAATTATTTTCAAAAGCAGTTCATAGCACAGTACATATATTCTTTATTTTATTCTCTTTTAATGATGAACATAATTAAATGATTTTTAAAATAAAATTAAAATACTTTAATGATTACCATAATTTAATCATTCCTCAAAAGTTTAACTATAGGTTCAAGTGTGCCATGAAATAAAAAAAGGTTGAAAAACAGTGGTGTTGAGCCATCATGGGTTTTATATAGCTGTTTCCCCGAGCAGATGGTGAGTAGCTTGAGAAGAGGACCACGTCTTACTTATTTTTATTTCTCTCTCCATTTTCATCACAAAATCATGAACCTATCAGCCTCTAAATAAATGCCTTTGAAATGGTTTTGAAGAGAAATTTTCACAAGTGAATGAGGCCATGTCAAGATATGATTCTCTCAACCCCCTTCAGGCTTTGTTTTAAGGGAAACGGGGTGACGTCTACAGATAGAGGCCATAGAAATTATGACACAGACGGAAGGCCCTTAGCAATGCCAGCACCTTGACCTTGGACTTCCCAGCCTCCAGAATTATGAGCCAGGACATTTTTCAGTTTGGAGCCTGTAGCTTCCCCCACATCAGTTTGATGTTCAGATATTGTCAGTTCATTGGAACAAGCGAAAAGAGATAGAGATGTTTCCATCAGGGTGCAGAACCCAGGATCCCTCATAGGAGCTGGCAGTCCTGATGCTGTCCCTCTTCTCTGGACCAGTCCACACTTGTTTCTTTTCCATCTCAATGACATAGAAATTCTAGAACTCCCAAGAGAGACTAGTTGAAAGGGTTTACCTGCCCTTCACACCTGATCTCGAGAGTTAAACCATATCTAGATATAACACACACGTTAGCCTCTGCCAGAACATAGAATCTTCAAGCATCTGAGCAGCTCTGAGCCTCAGGGTCAATATGAAGATTTTTTAACCAAATGTCTCCCCCAGGACACCAAGGGGACAAAAGAAAAGAGGTCATTTCTCCCCCTCCACTGTGAAATTCATAGCTTTCTTCACAGTGCCAGGGAAATCTCATTTGTGAAGAAATACAAAGCCAGGAAGCAAGTCAACTGAATTCTCAATCGGATGGGCTGTGCTATGGTTTGAAAGTGTCCCCCAGAATTCATTCATTGGAAACTTGATCCCCAACACAGAGGTCTTGTAAGTTAGGAACTTTAAGAAGTTGTTAGGTCATGAGGTTTCTGCTCTCATTAACAGATGAATGCCATTATCCACAATAAAAGTGGGTTCTTTTTATGTTTTTTGAGGCAGAGTCTCACTCTATAGAAGACCTGGGTTGAGTGCCCTGGCGTCATAGCTTGCAGCAATCTCAAACTCTTGGCCTCAAGTGATCCTCTTACCTCAGCATCCTGAATAACTGGGACTCCAGGTACTCGCCACAACATCCAGCTAGTTTTTGTATTTGTTTTGTTTGTTTTGTTTTTTCAGTAGAGACAGGGTCAGCTCTTGCTCAGGCTTGTCTTGAACTCCTGAGCTCAAGCAATCCACCTGCCTCGGCCTCCCAGAGTGCTAGGATCGTAGGTGTGAGCCACCACACCCGGCCCAGAAGTGGGTTCTTCATAAAAGCTTGAGTTTGCACCCCAACCCTACCACCACCTATGTGATGCCTCCGGCCAGTTCATGAATCAGCAAGAAGATCCTTACAACATGCCAGCACTTTGGTCTTGGACTTCTCAACCTCTAGAATTGTGAGCCAACAAATTCCTGTTCTTTATACATTACTGGGTTTCAGGTGTTCTATTACAGCAGCACAAAACAGACAAAGACAGGCTCTCACCAGATTTTTGATGTTTCTCACTTTCCTTTAGGGCAGGCGTGCTCCCACCCTACAGGAAATAGCTCAGTGACCTCTGGCTTATCAAATAACACTCCTAATTTATTAGTACTCTCTGCTCCTAAAAAAAGGAAAAGAATAATCTCATAGTTTGTGCTAAACTTTTAAGCCCCACCTAGAATCTTTCCAGAAAATCATCTATAATAAAGCTTTCAACCCAGGCTCTTGGAGAGGTATAAGAGAAAACCTAAACTCAGCTCTCAGAATCTTTTGGAAAGAATAGATACAGTCCTCAAATCTTTCTCATCCTGATTAGGGCTTGCTCTGCACTTTGTAGTAGAATTTCCAGTAGGTAGAACTGGTGAGGGATTAGGGTAGTGATTTTCAACCAGTGTGCCATGAGAGGATCTCAGGTATGCCTTGAAATTTTTCAAACATCATTAGTTAAATTATTTTCAGAAGAAGTTCAAAGCACAGAAAGTATATTCTTTTTACTCTTTCTTTTTTGATCAACATAATTTCAGTGTGCCGTGGAAGTTTAACTACAGGCTCAAGTGTGCCATGAGATAAAAAATGTTGAAAACCACTGCCCTAGGGTAAGAACCACAAGCAACTGTTTGTTGATTTCTACTGTGTGTTCGGCTGTTTTCTAACCACTTTGGGGAAATGGAAGCAAATTTAAGATGAGAAGCTCAATATCTTTGACATTCTATATATGTTCCAGGATCTTAAGTGTATGCAATGCTTTCACTTAATTAGTTCACTTAATATTAATAACTATTTTATGAGATGAGCAATTTAAGCAATGGCTCTATTTGATAAATCAGGAAGTTGAAGCCCAAAATGGTTAGGTCACTTGCCCGAGATTCACATGACGAATAAAGGTGGGGAGAGGGGAGATCAGAACCCTAATTTGTTCACTCTTTGTGGGCTTTCCATGCCCTACACCTCCACTTCATGTACAGGAGAAGCAAGGCTAGCCTGTGTGTGGTTGATTACTGAACTGAAAGGCCAATGAATTACAGGAGAGGATGAAGAATGGAAACATTAAGACGAGCCAGGGGGTCATGGAAGGTTTCATGGAGAATAAGTGTCTTGAGTTGGAGATTGAAGGCAACAGCTCCAGGAAAGAAAGAGAAGCAGAGAGAAGAAAGTTTCTGAAAGATGCTGCTGGTTTCCCAAAGTGTGAGACTGGGAAAAACAAAACCGGAAGATACCGAAGTCCATTTTAAAAGAGACCCCCAGGAAGCAGGGCTGAGCATCTCTCAACGTTCCATCCTTCCTCCAAGACGCAGATGAGAACGCACAATGGCACTAGCGCTCCTGGGAGATTAATGCAACTTTTGCTGTGTGCTAATGCCAAGAGGATGGGAAGGGATGACTGAAAAATTAGTCAGTCTTTGGCACTAGAGATAATTTGGGGGTGGTCCTTATTTTCTTTTCCTATCTTTTCATGCTGGCTTCTTTCCCACAGTTTAACGCTCTCAGCAAAAACCTTGAAATCACTGGGCCTCAGGGAACTTTGCACAGAGCCAGGGCACCTCATTGGATTGGGGGAGGAATTCACTCTGTGGGGTCTCTGCTCTGTGTCTTCTAGAACTGACATCCATTGAACCAAAGGGGCAGTAGAGTTGACCTTAATGCAGAAGGTCTTAGATCATTTATTCCTGAGATACCCAGCTAGAAGAACCCATTCCTGTCATCAGAACAGCAAAAAAAAAAAAAGAAAGAAAGAAAGAAAAAAGTCAAGGTCATCAAAGCAGCCATCTTTTCTCTTCCTCCCCCACCTGCCCCACTTCTTCACAATCCACCTGCTTCAGCCACCTCAGGCCTGATCCCAGCTGCCAGATTCCAACAGCGGCAGTTCCTCAAATTGCCAGGAGATCGCTATCCAAACTGTCACCCCCTGATCAGAAAAGAAGGAGTTATATAAGTAACTGACAGCACCTGAGCAATCTCTCATTTGGATTAAATCAAGATCTTTAAATATTTATAAAGTTCTGGTATCTAAAATAGCCAGCCTCTGCCTCGCACGTGGGCTGTTGAAATACAGGCCTAGTACATTCTTCACCGAATCCTCATCTGAACAGTCATATATTTTGTTTGTGCATGAGTGTGTGTGAGTGTGAGTGTGGGTGTGGGTGTGTGTATGTTGAAAAACCTATTGCATTATGTTAAATATCCCAGGGGCTCTGTATAGAACAGGACTGGAATGAATACAGGACGAGAATAACTTTTTCTATCTCATTAGATGGTCTGAGTTTTGAAATCTGCTCTAAAAGTGTGGTAAAGTGTGCAGTGTTGTAGATTAATGCACTGAATACATTTCTACAGTTCTTGATGTGTTTCATAAAAGGTCCATTTCAAAAGTGTGCTGTATTATAGGTGAACACTCGCAGTAAATAATCTTGTTACAGAAACCTAAGCAATTTTTACAAGGCGTATTTCTGGCTGACTGAACAATTTATTCTCCAGATGTCACATTGTATTTTTCCAATATAAAATGAAACAGCTTTTTTTTTTTCTTTTAAGGCCGACTGTGCTGCTTTGTCTGAATCTAGAACAAAGGATCGTCCCTTAAGGAGGCTGATGTGATATTAAAGCTCCATCACTTAAATTAACACCACACCTGGGAGAGCAGACAGCGCCATCTCTGGCTTTCCTGGACACTTGACAATCAGGCAGGACATTCCCCTGGGTCGTCCAGTCTGAGAAAATTTGCTGGCTCCCTAAAAAGCCAGAGACCAAGAGAAGGGCGGAGGAGAGAGGGATGAAGAGAGAGGCAGGGATGACAGATGAGGGGCAAAGAGGAGAGAGGAAAGAAGAGGAGGCAGAGGAGGAATCAGAAGCCAAGATGGAATAATGAGAGGAGGTGGAAGAAGAGGCAGAAGAACAGGTGCGAAAGAGGAGAGTAGACGGAGGTAGGAAGGAGACTAATAGGAAGATGGCGAGAAGAGGATGGGAAATATGGGAGAAATACACAAAATTCTGCTGCCACCTGAGGCCACATTTCCCAATGTTTTTGCAGAACATCAAACCCATGAAATTCTCTGTGGAAGAAAAGAAGAGTTCTGTGATCAAACAGTATATGAAAACAGTGACTTCTATACACGCCCTCTTCCCTTGGAGATTCACAATGCACTTTAGCGTATTCAAGCGCCTGAGAAGTCTTGCTAAAAAGACCTGTTTAACTTCATTTAAACTAGTGTGTTTCCAAACTCCAAGTCTCTCTCTCTCCCTCTCTCTCTCTTTTTATTTTTTACAAAGCACCTCTGATAATGCTGTAGTTTGGACACATTCTCCTGTGTCCATCATATGGTATTTCTAGAAAGAGTGGACCAACCATGCCCTCCATATGTAGACCAAACTTCAATGTAACCAAAATATTCTCCATTAAGCTCTTCAGCTACATAACACTTACCCAGGGCAAGTCCCTATGAAAAGTATCTCCTACCACCATATCTAACGTTGACAAGGTGTATTAGTTAGCTTTGGCTAGGTAAAGCTACAGTAACAAACATCCCCCAAACATTTCAGTGCCTTATGAGGGTTTATAGAGCACTCACTTTGTATGGCATTGCAGTAAGTCTGAAGCTTTGTATTTTTGTTCCAATGTGCTTCCCATAACCTGAGACACAAGTCATATGGCAAAAAGAGCATTATGAATGAGCTGTGCAATGTTGTTTAAGCTTCTGGCCATATCACACATCACACTCCATAGGCCAAAGCAAGTCTTGTGGCTAAGTCTGTGGTCAAGGGGTAAGAGATGTATGCTTTCCCTCGTGGAGCTATTGTAGGTCTCATGGCAGTTGGTAGATGAGTATAAACCACTTACAAGAAGGAGAATGAATGAATGAGAACAGTAACAGTGATTCTACATGAAGGTCAGAGGGAAAACATATGGTCTTATTGGCATGCCGACTGGGGATCTGACTTTAGGGTCAGCCACCTCATGGTCCAAGAAGGTGAAAAAAATTAGATGAGGGCTGGAAATTGAGTTGGTGTCATGCTAACTATGTCAGGCTGTCAATGAATACAGGCAGGTCCTGTGGCAAGAAAATTCAACGCCTGAACAGTTGAATGTATGTTAGGGTTCATGTCTTCCAGAAGATAATGAAATCTTTGCTTGGCAAAAGATATCCCAGCAAGGGGCCACTGAACAGAGTTGCACTTGACTCCAACGATTAGACTGAACCTTATAAAATTGTCATTTTTGAAGTTAAAAAAAACTGCCTATTAGCAATTTTATATGGTTCAATCTATACAAAAATTCAGTTTATAGGCATATTATCCAAAATCATCAGCAAGAATGGCCAAAAGTTTTCATCTCAGGTGCCAGCCATGACTAAGGGACAGTGCTGAGAAGGATTCTGAAGCAGTGTATAGACTCAGTAGAAAAAAGCACCGTGATGAACAAAGCCTGTCTGCCCTGAGATTAGGATATTTACTCCATGTCTTAGCCAAGCCTGGTCTCCTGGGAGGTAGGGAGTACAGTCGGCCCTCTTTACAAGCCATAGCATACCAGCAGCAGTTCCTGACACTAGCCATCCCACATGTGCCTGTCACTCTCGGTTCCCCTTACTCGGCTCCATGTTCCTCGGGGCAGGTATGACCATCTGATGAGACGGATGATGTGGGTATCTAACAGACACCCAGTAACTGACTCCTGAGTGAGTGAATGATTGAACAGATGAATCCAGACCAAACCAGACCAGACCCAGCAGAAAAGGAACAGCTTGGAGAAGCAGCATTTATGTGTAGGTTTACTATTGAAAAGTGAAAAAAAAAGATAGTTAAAAGAATTGTGAGTAGTTTTTTCAAAAACAGTTAATCACTACTTTCACATTGAATCTGTAAAAGTAGACTAAATAATAAAAAAAAGAATAACCTAAAAAACAGGAAAAAGTTCAGAGATGTGAACAAACAAAAATAGCAAATGAATGAAGTAGAAGACGAACTTGATAAACACGGCCTCATCTCAAAGGAGAATGGAGTTTACGAATGAAAAGAAGAGAGAAGAAAGACGGGAGGGCGTATGCATGAGATGCAGTTGGCATTAAAAAAATATCAAAAAGGAAAGAATAGAAGGAGCAGAAGCAAAAAAAAAAATCAAAGAAAATGATAGTAGAACATTTGTTTGAGCTTCGGGGAAGTCTGAAAGGGTTTTCTGAACACCATGAAAATGAGCAAAAATGAGCCTTTGGGGCTGGGTGTTGTGGCTTTCACTGAATTTTAGCACTATGGGAGGTTGAAGCAGAATTTCTTGAGGCCGGAATTTAAGACCAGCCTGGGCAATACAGCAAGGCCCCATCTCTATAAAAAATAGAAAAATTAGCTGGGTGTGCTGGCACATCCTATAGTCCCAGCTACTCAGGAGGTTGGGACAGGATGATTACTTGCACCTAGGAGTCTGAGGTTGCTGTGAGCCATATGACACCACTGCCCCTTCACCTGGGCAACAGAGTGAGATGCTGTCTCAAAAAAAGGAAAAAAGAAGAGTCATTTTAAACACTAATTTAATAGGAGGACTTACTGTGGGCCAACCACTATGTTTACTGTTCACAATACCTCATCTCATTTAATCCCCAAGACCATAGGCCAGGCAGTACTAGTAATGTGCCCATTTCACAGATGAGAAAATGGAGTCCTAGAGCAGTGACACAAGCAATCCCAGGTCACACCAAGAGTAGTGAGTCAAGACTCTCTGGCTCCCAGGCTTGGCTCTGACTATCCTGCCACCCTGCCTCTTGGTGAATGTGAAGACTTCAGCACAGACTGCCAGGTCACACACCTTGGCCCAGGCACTTGATGGGCATTTACAGTGACAGCAACAAATAGGAAACATCTCCCCCACCTCATGCCCGGCCTTTCCTCAGAGAGCTCTGCAGGCTTTGTGTCAATTTTCCAGAAGTGGGGATGTTTTGCACTGAGCCATTATCTCCCTTCTCCCTGAGAAGTCTCTCTCTGTCTCTGTCTCTCTCTTTCTCCATCCCACACATTCTGCCAGCAAAGTCAATGGGGATGTAATTGTTCCTAGAGCAAATCACAGTTCAGTGGCTAAGCTTGGCTTCTGGAGCCAGAAAGACAGGGTTTAAGTCTTGGTTCTGTCACCCCCTACCTGTGTGATGTTTTGCAGGTTGATTGACTTCTCTGTGCCTTGGTTTCCTTATCAGAAAAAAATAATAATAGCCAATTCGTAGAATTATTATAATGATTAAATGAGCTGAGACACATAAAACCCTTGGATCAGTGCCTGGCATGTAGGAAGCACCCAATAAATGTGAAAATTCAAATGCTCTCTGGCCCTAATCCTGCTCCGGCTTCAGTGCTGTGCACCCCCCCACCCCCCAGGGCCCTGCCACAAGCCACTGCTGGCTGTGGATTCTGCTCTGTGGAAGAGGCTCTGCCCCTTGTTAACCGGTCTCTAGCCAGCCCCTCTAGCCAGCCTGACTCAACACCCCTCCAGAGTGGGCCGCAGCAAGCCCTGTGCAGCCGGGCTCTCTCTCCCTGGGCCTTCTGCATGGCCTGTCCCCCTTCACACCATTTAGTCAATGCCATTAATCAAAATCCTATAGCAGAAAACGCATGCATAAGTCCAACACATTTATTGCTATGGCAACAATTCAGGCACTTGTCCCAGTGTCAAGCTATATCAGTGGAGATAAATTCTATTGTTTTCACAGTGACAGTTTTCTCTGTGTTGGACTTAATCCATGGAAAAATATAGCCTTTCTCCTTATTTAAGAGAGTGAGAGAGAGCTAGAGAGAAAGAGAAAGTGACCTCTGGGTTTCTTAGCCCATGCATTCAGAACTGAAACCAATTTTTTTTCCTTTCTTGTAAATGAAGGAAGATATTGGATGATTTGCAGCGGTGCCACACTAATCAGTCGATCAACACTATCTCCATAACCAAAATTCCCTTCTTTGGAAACTGCAGTTCTGGAGAGCCCAAATGCATGAAGAAAATTTGCAAAATCCTTCTAATGCTGCAATGGCTTTCATTGCCTTAGCCTGTACCAAGGCACAGCTCTTGGGACACACTGGGTGAATTCATCCTGATGCCTCAGCAAACAGTGTTGGTGAATAGAAATGGGCTGGCACCTAACAAACGTCTTCCCCCCGATGAAGAGCATCTCTCACCCAAAGAGATGGCCTGCTTCATGGAGATGAGTGAAGGGTCATCCCCACCACTTCCACAAGCATCTTCCCTGGAGCCTTAGAACACAGCAGCATTGAAACCAGCTTCTGTATTGTATGCCTCTCGGGGTAGTCTACACTCTCCAAACCCATGTGTCTGGAAGAAAGTTGCTTTGACTTTTATAAACACTTTGCTCCCTTTCCAGGCTGAATGTTTTTCCTATCCTTCCTGCCAGAAAGGTAGAATTCAATCTGAGTGTAGAAACCTTCTGGACCACTGATGTATGCCTAGCACTCTGCTAAGTGCTGGGGAGAATATAAGAGAAAAGAGAAACACGGTCCTCAAGTTGCTGATCGTCTTTCATTCATTCTCCACCTCCATACGCTGCATTCCACATGGCTTACCAGCAACACCTGTGTGTTAGTTTCCTCTTGCTGCTGTAACCACTTGCCACACACTCAGTGGCCTAAAACACCACTGAGCTACAAGCAAGACATCATCGGAACTGCTTTCTTCCTGGAAACTCTAAGGGAGAATCATGTCCTTGCTTTTTCCATTTTCAAGGCCACCCACATGCCTTGGCTTGTGGCCCCATTCTTCCAGTTTCAAAGCCAGGCCAGCAACCTCTGAATCCTTATAGTACCATCTCTCGGATTCTCTTCTGCCTCTTTCTTTCCCTGTGATCTCAATGGTTCCAGATAATCCTGGATAATCTGTCTATTTTAAGGTCATCTGATTAGCACTCTTAATTCCACATGCAGGTTTAATTTCGCTTTGCTGTGTAACATAACATATTCACAAGTCCCGGGGACCAGGATGTAGATATCTTGGGGCCCTAGGAGGGGGAGTTATTAGGCTGCCCATCACAACCTGTAAATGTTGAAACTTCTCTGAAGGTAGGTATTATCCTCATGTTATAGATGGAAAAACTCTGGCTCAAAGAATTAGCCTTTCCCAGAGCCACACAGCTAGATAAACCATGCAGCTAGAAACGGAACACGAGGTCCAAAAAATCCCCCATTCTTTCCTACGTGGACCATAGCTCTTTCCTCATGTGTTCACCCAAATGTAGCAATTATTGAGCACTTACTAAGTGCATCTCTGAAAAACATGCATATTTGGAGGACAGGGCTGAAAGAAAGACAAGGCAATGCCCTTCACAGAAAGACAGGGCGGTGTGTAATCAGGTAGGGCGTGAAGGTGCTCTCAAGAAAAGGAAACTCAGTATGAATGGAAGTAAACCAGAAAGGCTTCCGGGAGTTGGTAGGGGCTGAGGCTGTATCAAAAGGTACAGAAAAATGGCTCATTCCTTCCAGACCCTTGGGGTTTGCATATGGGGGAGAGGTACCCTCAACTCTTACCCCCAGCTCCCTGGGGAGCCCATCACAGGACAGGAAGGCTCTGTTCTTCCCATCCTGGAGTTCAGAACTGCTCTTCCAACTTCCACAGAGGCCTTGGCAAATTCCCACCAAGGTCATTTCCCCTGGGATTCAGAGCAGGATTCGATGTTATTTTCTGTCAATCCCAGGTGCTGAGGCAACAGGTGCAGAGTCAGTGCTCTACAAGGTCGTAAGTCAGGCCTGACACCTGCACTTCACACGCTGAGCGCAATGAAGCCACCGCCTCACTGCTCACTCTCTTTCTTCCCCTTCCTTCCTGTCTTCCTCTCCTTCCCATTCTTTTCTTTTCTTTTCTTTTTTGGCTTCTCTTTCAATAAAAGGAATGGGGGGGCATAAGATGAGTGTTGTGTCCTAAGGAGTCTCTTGGGAACCTCATCCCTATGATGAGGCCTCTGGCTCTTAGGAGACATCCCGGTTGCAGGTCGTGTTAACTCCTGCACTGGCTCCTGGCTAGGCCTGAGATCTGGAGAATCCTCTAGCCCAGAGGTCCTCAAACTTTTTAAACAGAGGGCCAGTTCAACATCCCTCAGACCATTGCAGGGCTGGACTGTGGGCCCCAGGATGAGTTGGCTGCTAAACAGAACAGGTAACAGTGGCAAAAACACCTGGCAGGCCGGATAAATGTCCTAGGTGGGCTGCATGTGGCCCATGGGCCGTAGTTTGAGGACACTTGCTTCCAGCCCCTTAATCCCAAGCAGCTAAGCATGCTATACAGAAAAGAGACTGTGCTGCCCTCCTGTCCACAGGCCTCTCCTGGTCTGGCTTGGGAGTATGCAGTGGGAGAAATTGCTTGGACTCTAGGTCCTATACTTCTGGGCTTGTCCCTGTAATAACAAGCACCAAATTGCAAAGATGAACTTTGTAACTGGATCAAGGTGAGGATATGATGGTGCATTAGGAAGGGGCCTTTACAATGGTATTTTCTAAGCCCTGAGAAACCTCTCTCTTTCTCTCCATGAATTATGGAAGAAAGGTGACATTTAAATATTGTGCTCTCGGTACAGTGGGTAGGCCTAAAAAGAGACCCAGGGAACCTGAAGGAAGAAAACCAGGTGACAGAGGTCTGGCACCAGAGAGGGAGGGAGGAGAAAGAAACTTGAGAAATGGCAGACAGCAGAGGTAGGCTAGAGCCAGGAGCCACAAAGGAGGCAGGGATTCAGCAGAAATTACAGAATATCTGGGTAGGAGGACAGTAGGGAAGCACACCGGCAGGAAGGCAGGCTTGAAGATCACCTTCCAGAGCTATTTAAGAGAGCTAAGAGGCCATCAACTCTCACGTTGAACACAGGCAGGGGCAGGGCAGATCATGGGGCATGATGGCATCCCTTGGGGCTGACACAGGGTGTATTAAACTGGAAGGAGGGTGAAGGGGAGATTACAGCAGACCTGATGGTTTGAGTTGAGCTAAGGCTGTGGCCACACCAGAAACCAGTTCTGGTTCACAGAAAGCCCCAGGGGAGGGGTACAGGGGAAGAGGTAAAGACAGGGAGAAAGCTGGGGGGACAGTGAGAGCTTATTTGTCCTTTGGAATTCTTTCTTGATAGCTATTTCCATGTCCATAGTTACAGACAGCAGGGCTTGGGGATCTCACTGTTCTGCTGGGTAAAACACAATTGCCAAAACCTGCTTGAAGACCAGATGTTTATACCTGGGGAAGCAGGGGGCCACTTAGAGCAGTGGGCCCCAACCTTTTTGGCACCAGGAACCAGTTTCACGGAAGACGATTTTTCCATGGACCAGGGGCAGGGAGGATGGCTTTGATATGAGTCTGCAAGCAATTAATTTATTGTGGTGGTCTCTGTGCAGTCAGCCCTCTCTGCCAATGACCATCTGTATTTGCAGCGGCTCCCCAGTGCTAGCACCACAGCCTTGACTCTACCTCAGGGCATCAGCCATTAGATTCCCACAAGGAGCATGAAACCTAGATCCCTTTCATGAAGGGTTCAATAGGGTTTGCGCTCCTGTGAGAATCACGGATGCGGCAGGAGGCAGAGCTCAGGCAGTGATGTGAGTGACAGGAGTGGCTGTAAACACAGATGAAGCTTCACTTGCTCACTCACCGCCACCTGCCATGCAGCCCAGTTAGTAACAGGTTGAGGACTGGCACCAGTCCAGGGGTTAGGGACCACAGGTGTGGAGCACATACAGATCTTGGGGAAAGGCTAGCAAGGAAAGAGAAGACTTTAAAATTAAACTTGAGACACTTTTTTTTTTTTTTGCCCCTATAGCATAAAGTAAAAGCCTTTGCTCTAAGGCAACTTCTAAAATCTCCACTGATCACCTTCCACCTTCATGGGTCAGGCCACCCACCGCCTTATACTTGGTGTGATGGGCCTATTTCTCCACTGTCCCTGAGCAGTTCCCTGTAGTATTTGCTTGTTTTTAATCGGCTTTGTTTTTAGTTAAATTTGTTTGAAAGGAAGATGGGCATTCCTATTATAAATGGAAAATGAGTGTCACCCTAAAAAGAAGATGAACACAAAATAAATACACTGGAAACAAAACAATGTGAGTATGTGACGAGGGCTTGTGATTTCTGCTGAAGGTTTTCCTCCTGAGATCTGGTGTCTGTTTGCTGAAAGGGGATTTATTAAGAGCAGTAGGGAATTACTTAAGACAGAGCAGCTCTAAACGAAACTTTCTCCATGGTGCAATTAAATGAATTGAGAGCAAATTGAGATAGAAGTCGTTTCTCCCCATCGGTTGAACATTACATCTGGGCATGGCATCTGAAGTAATCTCCCAGACACCTGTGGTGGTGTCCAGCAATGGGGAAATCATTGCTCAGAGGGGCTGTCTTAGCACCGTTCCCCAAAGTTGTGGTCCCCCATCCCTGTGCAGCAGACTGGTACCAGTCCCTGGACTGTTAGGAACTGGTCTTCACAGGAGGGGAGCAGTGAGAGAGGGAAGCTTCATCTGTATTTCCAGCCACTCCCTCCCCACCACTGCGTCACCACCTGACCTCCACCTCTGGTCATACCAGCAGCAAGTGGTGTCAGATGCTCACGGGAGCACATGTGAGGGAACCAGGTTGCACGCTCCTTGCGAGAACCTAATGCTTATGGCCTGAGGTGGAGATGTAATGAGCTTGAATCATCCACAAACCATCCCTCCCAACTCCAGTCTGTGGGAAAAATTGTCTTCCAGGAAACCAGTCTTTGGTGCCCAAAAGTTGGGGACCACTGCCCTAGAGAATAGCCTGTGGCAAGGCTTGTGGGCTAGGGCTTTTGCAAGTGTATGACACCAGGGCATCAAGAGTGAGGGAAAAGAGATGAGCATTGGAGAGGAAGGAAGAGAAAATATAAGGAGTTACCTGGTCAGGGTGGATGTCTCTGGAGAAACTAGGCATCACTGCAACTCGCACCTGTCTGTGGGAAGAAGGGAGAGGGAGGAGCGGATTCACAGACTTCCCTGTCTCTTTTTCTCATGCTGGACAGAGTTTGCTCCCTGAAGTGTTCACTCTCCACACTTAGGTTTGTGTCACCTCTTGGGCCCACGCTGTTCAGACCCACATGCCAGGCCAGCAGAGCATGCAGGATGGAGGTCACACTGACCTGATGTGCAGCTCCACACCTATGGGCCCAGGGTGGCAGCGGTGCTGGGACACTAGGGGATAGCGGTGGCAGCTGAGGTGCTTCTGTCACTCTTCTGTGAGGTGACAGGTGTAGATGAGCTGTGCAGGAGAGCCAATCGCACGCTGAATTTCTGTGGCCCTGACGTCACCTCCCTTCCCTCTCTCGGGGGGCGAGAAGCCAGGACCCACAGGGCTGTCCCACTGTTCGGATCCCCCTGCACGGGGCAGGAGCAGGCACACCCCTGCGTCCCACGCTGGGCTCAGTGAAGGTCTGCACTTCACTGAACTGAAATGAAAATGCACGACAAGAGGAAAGGAGGAGAGATCCGATGAGGGACGGAGTGTGACTCAGGAGCGGGCAGCAGACCTGCTTCCGCTGCAACTGGGAGTCAGAGAGCAAATTCAGAGCCGGAAGTGCTGCCAGCGTCATCTGCTTAACCCCTTCATTTTAGGGTAGGAAAGACTGTGCCCACAGGCACGGGCCACACTGAGATCGGAACCCCAGGCCAGGCCTAAGCCCAACCCTCAGGCCACTCGAGGACACTGCGGCCACAGGGAGTGTGGCTCCTCCATCTCACCATGAAGTGACACTGCGTTCACCTGAATCACATCTCCAGCTTGTTGTAGTTCACCTGACAATGTATTTCAGATGGACTTAGTGCTACAGGCAAATGATACCCAAGCAAAAACTCAAGGTGGTAAACCGCGTTTATTCTGTTCTTAACCTAGCATTCTATCCAATGTACTGCGTTGGTTTAAATTACATGTATTTTTCTATTTTATCTGTATTATAATGTGTGTAGAGGGCGGCACCTGCGGCCCAAAAGGTAGGGCGCCGGCCCCATATGCTGGAGGTGGCGGGTTCAAACCCACCCCAGCCAAAAACTGCAAAAAAAAAAAAAATGTGTGTAGAGTATGTGTGTACAAATGCACACACACCCTCTCCTTCCCCCCCATACAAATGTACACACCCACGTTTTAAATGGTCACAGTGTCCCTGGCCACAGGCCAGTCTCTCTCACTTACCTCAATGACACTGGAAGATCACGCTGGAGGGAACTTGCCGTTATATTGCGTTTTTTCTCCCTGGCAGATTTACGTCGGGGTTTTGTTTGTTTGTTTGTTTTCTTTTCTTTTCCGTTTCTTTAACTGACATTTTCAAATGTGCACTTATTTTTCTTTTCACGAAATGCTCCTTTGTGGCAATGAAATCGTGTTTGCCGAACAACTGAGATTTTTGTTGTAAGGAGCTTGGGGTTGTTCTAAGGAACTTTCATCTCTGGGAAAAAAATAAACTTGTAATGGAGAGTGGAATGAAGGAGCTGAGTTAAAGGGACCTGTGTAGAGAGACAAGCCGTTTTCCTGTAGGATGTCACAAGTACCCTGCAATCTCTTACATTAGAGTGGGGAACAGAAGTTCATTTGGGTTCCATTGTTAGTGGAACTTACCTTTTTACTCAAAGAAATAACGAGATGTCAAAATGCCGTGGATAGAGGGTGATTGAGTAAAAGGAGCCTTTTCTCTGGAGTCAAAAGAGCTAAATGCGAGCCCTCGTCTTCCCTAATCCTCAAATTCCCAGGTGTAAAATGAGAAATAAGAATACCTTTCCAGTCTCACTGAGAAATTCTGGATCAGAAATGAATGGGGGAGAGGGGATTATGCCGGCAAAACCAGAAAAATCCTCTCTCCTGGAGTCACTTGTGCTCAAGTTAGAGAACTCTAACCCTGCTCCACATCTATAGTAGGACTTGATCCTTTGCAGGTGGCTATCAATCCTATCAATCCTTGCCCTGTTCCCTCTGCTGCAGCAAAGCTTCCTCCATCTCTTTCCATGGTGTAGACCATTCCCAGGAAGCAACTGGCCAGATGGGGGTTTATTTCCCAACCTCCTTGGCAACTCAGTGGACTAACTGGACCAGGGGCCTAAGCTCTAGCCAGAAGAATATGAGCAGAAAGGACGCCCGCCACTTCCAGATGTGGCCCATTTAAAAGAGGCACGGCGATTGGTGGGAGGAGGGAGGGCTTTCCCTGGGATCTCACCTAATGCGCACAAGGCAAGGGTGTATTTCTAAATAACCAAGAGTAAATTTTAAATGTCTTACCACAAAAAATAAGTAAGCGAGGTGATGGCTATGTTAATCAATTTGATTTAAGCGTTCTGCATTGTCTATAAAATCATCACATTGTACCCCGTGAAAGTATAGTTATGATTGAAATTAAAAATTAATTAAAAAAAACACACACACACTCACCCACACAACATAAAAAGACGTAGGGCATGCTTCCATGCTCTTCCCCCCTAGATTGAAGAAGACCAGCAGAGTGAGGTCGGGAACTGCAGGTAAGATGCACAGCTGTAAAAGGGGAGGGACCCAGCTCCCTGAATTACCTCTAGACACTGAGCCTTCAAATCAGAAATAACCAAAGTGGACTATTGCTGTGAGAGATATGCTTTTACACTGTCAAGCCAATAAAGAGAATTGAGGGTACCGCCTGGTATAGAAGTTGACGTTTCCTTAATTAATACCAATTTTGAGCTCTGAGATTTCCTTCTGGAATATTACGTTTCCCATCGTGGGTCACCTGGATGGGATAGCAAGTCTGGTGCTCATCCCCCACAGTGGCACCCAAAGAGCCCACAGCTTTCCTCTCCACCCCTCAGAACAGCCAGGGAGCAGCCGGGGAGCATGACTGAACCTCAGCCACCAGACGCTGTGTCCCTGGAGAGCCCTTCAGAGCTGCCCTGGTTTCTGCCCATTCCTGATCAAACTCAAGGCTCTCGGCAGTTCTGTGGGCTTCTGATACCCTTCCCATATGTTTCCTCTTCTTAAGTTAGTTGGAGTGCGTTTTCTTTTGCCTACGACCAGGGAGCTCTGGCTAACACCAGCCCCTCGAAAGAACAGACACTCAAAATAAAATGTAAAAGAGCTCAGCCCCTGTTCCAATAGGTATTTTGAAGGTGGGTTTTGGTAAACAATACTCAAGACAAAGATAGATCTCTTAAAATAGAAATATGCCTTACTGAGACGTCTCCTTGAGTTTTGCAGGGGTGTGGGGGGAGAGGGAAAAATTAACAGCATGGTTTTCCAGAAGCTGCCGTAAATATGCAGACAGTACATAGTCACGTCAGAGAAACTGTGATTGATTTACTACATTATCGTTCATTAAAAGTGTTCTATTGCCTTTTTAAAAACCAGCCAGTCATTAAAAAATCCTTGTGAATCCCATTTCCCCAGCATTATGGGAAGGATTCTCAACAGCTCTTCACCTTCACAAGCTCCACTGGGGTGCTGCCGAGGGAGGGGCTGGCCTGGAGGTCAGTGACTCCAGGCGTCCAGGCCCACATGGTGGCCCTGTGCAAAGGTTGAGTCTGAAGTTAATTTGTGTCGAGTAATTCAGCTTCTGTTTCCCAGCGTTGTACTAAAGAGACTTTCTCAAAGGGGCTGGAATACCAAACAGGCCTGTAAAATGTGTTTTCTCTTATACATCTGAAACAACTGAAGGGTCAGATTGTCCTTAAACATCCAACAGGAAGGAATGGTTCTTATATGCAATTCAAATTGGAGAGGAAAGATTACGCCTCGGGCCAACTGAAGGGAAAAATGCTGGTTTTCTAATTTGCAGCAAATGGAGATGAGCTCTGGCTGCTTTTGGCCAGAGTCCCCAAGAGATCAGACTGCAGAGGGAAGATTCTGGGGTGGGAGCAGGTCACATTTGGACTCGGCGGTGCCTCCTCTCACCCCCCAGCCCACCCCACCACCACAGGAAAAATCCGAGAAATACAGTCTCTACCCTCAGGACAAGGAAAATACCAATCGTGTCCCAGAAACCAGTGTATAGAGCAACTGCTTGCGATTAATCCCATTTCACAAACATTTACTGAGCACTTGCAAGGTTCCTAACGCCATGCCAGGTATTACTGGGATATAGAGACGAGTATGTGTTGTCAGTACTATTTTGATTACTGTTAGTTTTGTTTTTTGTGTTTGAGATAGAGTCTCACTCTGTTGTCCAGGCTAGAGTGCCATGGTGTCATAGCTCACAGCAACTTCAAACTCCTGAGCTCAAGCGATCCTCCTGCCTCAACCTCCCAAGTAGCTGGGACTACAGGCGCCCACTACAATGCCCAGCTGGGTTTTTTATTTTTAGTAGAGATGGAGTCTTATACTTGCTCAGGCTGATCTTGAACTCCTGAGCTCAAGTGATCCACCCTCCTCAGCCTCCCAGAGTGCTGAGATTAGAGGTGTGAGCCACCATGCCCAGCAAAATGTCAGAAGGCGTTTGAATAGTAGGGATCACAAGAAAACATGAGCAAGGATGATAATAGATGTGCTGAAGGGATTAGAGAAGAGATTTATCACTGTCCCTTCTTGGGACAAGAACATTAATTTTCTTTAGAGGAATTGCCCTTCCGCTCAGCTGAGGCCGACTTCTCCCCACCCCCACCTCACGCCCTGGCTCCAGAGCTGGGCCTCAGAGCCAGGTCTGGACAATCAGAGCATCCCACTTGCCAGGCCCTCATGCTCAGCTCAGGCATGGACACTAACTCCAGCCAAGTCAGTGGAACTCAGCTCCGGGGCTTTAGCCGGA
>NW_003852453.1:5396156-5401650 GCF_000181295.1 Otolemur garnettii
AGAGTCTTGACTGGTGCTGGTGCGGTGACCTTGCAGGAGAGGATCAAGTCAGACCTCCAGGGATCCAGGATGACTATGGA
Organism: Otolemur garnettii; assembly: GCF_000181295.1. Lineage (NCBI taxonomy): Eukaryota > Metazoa > Chordata > Mammalia > Primates > Galagidae > Otolemur > Otolemur garnettii. The sequence continues at coordinate 5,396,237 of NW_003852453.1, forward strand.
GCAGGTACCATGGGAACTGGGGGATGGGCAATCTAGATCCTTGATTCTGCACAGTACCAAGAGGCCACAGGGGTTCCTAGCAAGTGCTGTGTCTTTCTTTGCACCACATGACCTCATGTGCTGGTCACTGGCCCCTTCACTCTCAGATCCCCTGCCTGCCCTTCCCCTTCTTCTGTGTCCCAGGGGACTGATCCCTGACAGTTATGGTGCCCTGGATCCTCAGTACCCTGCATCTTCAGCAACAGGCTTTTGGAAAGAGTACCCTGGGTGCCCCCGCAGGAGGCTGCAGAATTAGAGGAGGAGAAAACCAAAGTATTTATTTATTTAGACAGAGTCTTACTCTGTTGAGTGCTGTGGCATCATAGCTCACAGCAACCTCAAACTCTTGGGCTCAAGTGATCCTCTTGCCTCAGCCTTCCAAGTAGTTAGGACTACAGGTGCTCACCACAATGCCTGACTAGTTTGCTAGGTGTAAGGTCTTGTTCTTGCTTAGGCTGGTCTTTAACTCCTAAGCTCAAGCCATCCACCGCCTGGACCTCCAAGTATTTACGTGCCCCTCTTTCTCTCCTTTGAACCCTGTCATTGACAGTCTCTGGGGTTCCAGCTCCTCCCAGGCAGCCTCCACCCTGGTCCCACCCTGGCCCTAGTTCCTGAATGTTCACACAACCTCCTGCTCCCTGTGTTCCCCAGACCCACGAGCAGCAGAGTCTTCTTGCCATTGCTAACTCTGGGTGGCTTCTCCATTCCTTAACTGCCCTTTGTGCTCTTCCAACTTATAAAAGCTGATTCTCTGTATTAATTCTCCTGTATTGAATTATCTGGCACGGACTGTGTTCCCATTATCCACTGCCAGGTAACACATCACCCTAAACTTAGTGTCTTAAACAACAACGGTCATTTTAAGATCTCACATGGCTTCTGTCGGTCGAAATGAGGGCAACAACAAAAGTAAGATCACCTACCGTGAAAGAAGACAACCTAAAAATAAATGCAAAATGACATTATTAAATTCTAGCAAGATAACGCTGATTGGAGGAGGCTCTTAAAGTAAGCCCTCTCCTCTCTTTGTTGAAATAGGAAATTAGCAAGTCTTAGGTATTACAGACAAGCCCCAAACTGAGATAATCAAAAGGACTGACTGAGAATCAAGAGGGCTGAATTTCTTTCTCACGATGGAAATCGATGGTGATGTTTAAAAAGCTGTAGCTGTGCACCACGTAAAATAGTCTCTCCCGCTGCCTAAACATCAGCGTGTACACCCCAGAGGCACACATCCCAGGCTTGGGGAAGCAGTTCAGGTCAAGACAGGTTTGCTTGTGGAGAACAGAAGCCCAATTAAGCCAGCTGAAATTAAAGGAGCTTTATCTTGAGAAAGAACAGCCAACCCTGTCCTCCACCTCTCTCTCCAGAAGAGCTTCTCAGCTCCACCTGCAGTGCCAGGTGCATGAACTCTTATCTCTCACATCTACACGACCTGCTAGGACTGATGACACCTACTTGAGACTCTAATTTAATTCTAAATGTGGGGAGAGAATATCCTGTTTGGTCCAGGTGAGGTGAGGAACTTACCGCTGACTCAGAGCCCCAGTTGGGGTGTCACCCCCAAGATACGGAGAAAAGCATTAAAGGGAGTGTCCAGTAGCCTAGAGGTCACTGTGGAAATCAGGAAATTCCCTCATCCAGAGCACTCTGCAGAGCCAGTAGTAAAGTGGGGAACACCCGAGGCAAGGCAGTGGCTACAGGTCCCTGAATTATGTTTAGCTAAAGCTTCAGGTCCCTGCCCAAAGGCCACTTGTGTCCTTTCATCAGCTGTTGGTGGAGCTGGGCCAAGGCTGGGTGTATGGTCGCTCACTTCTGGCTAAACACACCAATGGGAATACGAATGCTCTCATCCACAACTACGCAAAACTTATTTTTAAGTGAATTTTTTGGGCTTATTTTAGTTCCATGTACATCAAGTGGTTCTTATAGTCTCGTTTTCTTAAATTCCCTGGAGCTAAATGTATGCCTTACCCACCCTGTGACCTGTACGGACTCGCCAGGCTGCTCAGCTCTAGTCTGGGATGATTGGGGAAAAGTAATTAGGGCAATTTTAGCTGACACTTCTCTGTTTTTAACGACAACAAAGATGTTAAGTAACTGAAATGGCAATCCCTTTCTCCTAATTCCTAAATTCTTGTTTATGTTTGTGTGACAATTACACCATTTTGTCCTTTTCAGAGTGGTGGCAACGTATCATTATATCTTCATCTCTCCCCGTGATTAGTTAGAAAATTGATTCCCGACCTGTAACCCTAACACCAACCACTCAAGCACCTAGATGAGGGACTACAAAGAGCTTTCATTGTACAGGCCTGTTGAGGGGCAGAGGTCCTGGTTCCCCAAACCCAGATCACCTGGTTCGATTATTTGGCTGAGCTAGAAAGTTCAACCAAGGCAAAAATAAATGGGAGCTCAACATAAAACTGGACCAGCATAGGCGGCGTGTGTGGATAGAGAGAGAAGGAACTGCACTACTCTCAGGGTAGCAACGAGAAATTTTATTTATGAAGAACAAAGAGAATGTTTAGATCACTTCCAAAAAGAGTTGGAAGTGGGTCCCTCATGATGGAGAGATGGAGACAGGAATGCCTGCAGGGGTATAAATACCCTCTTTCTCTCCATTTGAAATTGTTCGCAAGTCTTTCATTGGCCTCTCTGCATCTTGGGAATTATTGCTCCTTTCTATTGGACATTGATGATTGTCTCTTTCTATTGGTCCTTGATTACCTAGGTTACCTCATATCCACATTTTCATGGGCTCTCCAGACTTCCTGCTTCCACAGACCAAGTTTTCCTCCCATCTTTCCTTGGAGCCCCTTTCTTTGTGGCCTAATGCCAACTTTGATCAGTGGTGGAGGCTGCATGGAGAATCGTGTTGAAAAAGATTCTAAAGTAGAGCCAAAAGACTGAGCCCATCCAGGTTGAGGCAGAAAGAGTGCTGGGATCAATTGGTGATGTCTGTCACAGGTGGCAAACGTGGCAGACCATTTTTTGAGGGTATGTCCGTCTCCCAGGACCAAGACACACCAGCATAGGTCCAGATGTGGCCCCTTGGAGTATATAAATGACACTGAAAGCGTTCCTTGGGCCCTTATAACACCTCAGTGAAGTAGTCAGGGCTGAAATTATGTCCATTAGATAGATATGGAAGACTGAGTCATGGAGGCTCCCTGGAAAGAAAGGCCAAGGGGGCAGAATTCCTATACATTTGATGGTGCCCCAAGACCACAGAGACACGGGCAAAGGTCCAAAATTGAGTATCTCATGACATCCTGCCACTCTTTTCCTGTTTCAAGGTGATCTCTTGAATTAATCAATTATTGTGGTAGGTATGCTAGTTTCCCAACCTCCTCTCCCGTCTTCATAATGTCCTAATGCGGTATCAGAAATCTTTTCACTGATTTCAAAGGAAGATTAACCTCCAGTACCACCTCCCTAACCTGGCCCGCATCAGCTTGCACCCCCTCTGCCGCCCACCCAGGTGCCAGAAGCTTGCTCCTCCAGGTTCTCTGACCTTCCACTCCTTGCCAGTAGCAAAACCACGGAGAGGAAGTTGCCGGTGATTCTGCTACCGATGTCATTAGTACACATGCAATTTGTCACATAAAACTCTAGTGAGTGGTTGGACCCTTCATGCCCTTTCCAGGCCCCGAGATTAACTCTGTTTGTGCAAAAGACCTGAATTGCTAGCAGAAGAACTCCTAATGGTGGATAATTTGCAGAGGCAGAAGCCCTTTCTGTAGCCCCTCAAATCCTGTCCAGCTCTATTCCTCTAATCTGCCCCTTGTTAGGTATATCATGGATTTTCACTCCACACCCTTTCTTACTCTTCCCCTCTCTCTGCTCCAATTCCTGCTTGAATGATGTGAAGCCATATCTGTGCAGAGACCTGAAAAGGGCAACGTGGTATCAACCAACTTTGAGCATCCATCAGAAGGTAAAACAGTGGTGAGGAATTGCACGCCGCAGAGCTGCAAGACAGAGGTCTGTTTCCAAAAAAGAGGGTGGGGTATTTAAAAAAAAATTGTAGAGGAATATTTTTCAATATTTCATAAACAGTCTTTCGAAAACTCACCTAGAGCAAATTGGAAGTCATTACGATGCCCAGGCATTCACTTGTTCGAGTTAGAAGAATGTGCACACACTCGGCATTCGTTATAGACACATATTTACACACGATATACATAAACAACGACCTTCTCCCCCTCCGCCCTTCCACCGCCTGCAATGGTAACATTTTACTGCAGATTTTATTACAAAAGCCACAAAATGAAATTCTAATCAATAATAGTTTGCAGGATGGTTTAAAAAAAAAAGGGAATTGAATACATTCATAGGTAAAAGATGTTATTATCTCAGTTCAGTAACTATGAAAGAGAAATAGATGAAAAAATCTGGGTTTTATATTAAAAACCGGCACAGCTGTAGAGTTACATAATAAAGTATTGCCTGTATCCATGGAAATGGAGAGTAATGGATGCAACACAAGTTATTTTTATAAACCCAAACAAAAAAATTCAATCAGAAATGTCTTTCCCCGTTTGGGGGGCATTGTATATTTTGTATCTGTAAATAATGCCACATTTAGAGTGTGAATGCACTCATTATTGATCAGCCCTGGTGAATAGCACAGGCTGCTTTCCTTGAATATTCAAGATTAGAATCCCGTGGCCCAGCTCCCACTCCTTCTCCAAAGACTTCCTCTGCATAAATTGTGCACTGCTTTACAATCCAGGCAGTTCTAGCTTGGAGGGGGATAAAGGAGCCCCGTTTCTGGTTTTGGAGGTGTGAGGGGGCAAATCTGGGAGATGAGGGTCCAGCATGATGCATGCACTTAAATGGCGCCTGCAGCCTCTCTCACACACGTACCTGTGGTGCCCAGCACAGCACTGAGAACAAAGAAGACGCCCCAGGCCGACAACATGGACAGCACATCACAGTTTCCCCACTTTCCTTGGCAGTAAGAATCACCAAAGACACCTGTTAAAAATACAGATTCCAGGGGCTGAGCACGGTGCCTCACACCTGTAATCCCAGCACTCTGGGAGGTCGAGGCAGGTGGATTGCCTGAGCTCGCAGGTTTGAGACAAGCCTGAGCCAGAGCAAGACCCCCCTCTCTAAAAATAGCCAGGTGCTGTGGAGGGTGCCTGTCATTCCAGCTACTCTGGAGGCTGAGACAAGAGTATCGCTTCAGCACAAGAGTCTGAGGTTGCTGTGAGCTCCAACAGCACGGTACTCTACCAAGGGCGACAAAGTGAAACTCTGCCTCAAAAAAGAAAAAGAAATACAGATTCCAGGGCTCCACTCCAATTCCCTGTTAAACTTCCATGCTACACTTAAATTATGTCCACCAAAAAAAAAAAAAAAAAAAA
>NW_003852453.1:5401757-5418689 GCF_000181295.1 Otolemur garnettii
ACAAAAAAAAAAAAAAAAAAAAAAGAATCTATTTGCTATACTTTGAACTTCTTTTGAAAATAGTTAATGAACTTTAAAAATGTTGACAGCACACCTAAAATCCTTTCACAGCACACCAGTGTGCTGCGGAACCCTGGTTGAGAATCACTGCTCTTACAATTAAGCCCTGGTCTTTGGGTCTTGAGTCAACGTTCAAAGTGACTTAAATAAAGCAGCTGTGCTGTGGAGCAACCCCAGATGCCACCACAACAGTGCTTAACTCCAGCTTCACATCAGCTTCATAATTATGATCTGCTTGGTAATGGACTGAGGAAAAAGCCCCTACCAGAATGAAGCCTACTCTGTCCTCACCTGGGTGGGTTGGGACAGGCTGGTGTGATGGTGAGTGGAGATTCCTATGAATGGCTTTCCAGGACAGGTCTCAAACCCTACCATGTCTCTTCATCTCTGTGGTCACCACATTTTCACCACATGTCACCACCATCTCTCCCCAGGACTATCAGAGTTGGCTTTCTACTTCCATTTTGCAAATTTTAAAAAATATTTTTGATTGATGTGTAATGGCTGTGCGTGTCCACACACATTCTCCAGGAAAGAGACCCAGAGACCTACAAAAATCAGTGCACCTCCCCAGAGTAATTTCTGTTATCAGGCAAACTAAGGACATGTGGGTGAAGGCATGTGATGATTTAATACATTTATATATGTATTCATGAGTACGTGTGATAATTTAATACATTCAAATAAATTGTAAATTTGTAAAGATCAAATCATTATACTTGGGATATACATCACCTTAAATATTTGTCTTTTCTTTATGCTAGAAACATGTGAATTATTCTCCTCCAGCAATTTGAAGCATACAATCGATTATTGAAAAGTGTAGTCATCCTACTAATCTGTCTAACACGAGGTCTTCATTTTTTTATCAAACTGTATATTTTCACCCATCAATCAACCTCTCATCATTTCTCCCCACCACACTCTAATTCACAACCACAAAATTTATAATTTGGAGGGACAACTCACAGAGTCGTGAAGCCATTACCACGGTCTAGTTCCAGAATATTTTCATCTCCGCAAAAAGAAACTCTAGAGCCATTAGCAGTCACTCTTCATCCCTCTCTCCATCCAGCCCCTGACGATCACCAGCCTTCCTCTCTGCATGAATGTGCCTGTCGTAGACATTTCAGATAAATGGAAACCTGCAGTATGTCACCCCCCATGTCTGGCATCTTTCGCTTCTGGTGGTTCTCAACCTTCCTAATGCCACGACCCTTTAATACAGTTCCTCATGTTGTGCTGACCCCCAACCATAAAATTATTTTCGTTGCTACTTCATAACTGTAATTTTGCTACTGTTGTGAATCACAATGTAAATATCTGACAGGCAGGATGTATTTAGGCGACCCCTGTGAAAGGGTCATTTGACCCCCAAAGGGGTCGCGACCCACAGGTGGAGAACCGCTGGCTTACAGAATGTATTGATAGTTCACTCCTGTTTATTGCAAATGATATTCCGTAATACAGATGTACCACATTTTGTTATCCATGCATCAGTTGATGAGCATTTGGGTTGTTTCTGCTTTTTGTCTATTTTGAATAAGGCTGTTGTGAATATTCATGTGTAAGTTTTTGTGTAGACACAGAATTTCATTTCTCTTGTTTAGATACCTAGGAGTACAGTTGCTAGGTCACATAGTAACTCTATTTTTAACTTGCTGAAGAACTACAAAATGTTATCCACTACAGCTGTACCATTGTACAATTCCACCACCAGAAATTAGAGAAAATCCAATTTCTCGACATCCTAACCAATACTCGCCATCACCTGACCTTTTAGTTGTAGCCATCTGGGGCTGTGAGGTGGCATCTCATTGTCCTTTTGATTTATATTTCTCTAATGACCAATGATGGTCAACATCTTTTCATGGGCTTATTAGCCATTTTACATCTTTGAGGGAGGGATAAATATCTATTCTGATCCTTTATCTATTTTTAAATCTGGCACCCTTTGTCGCCAAGACTTGTAAAAATTAACTGACTGCAATTCAGAATTTGTTTGAGGGACTTATTTTCCATTGGTCTATATGTTTACCTTTATACTAGTATATAATGTCTTGATTCGATACTATAGATTTGCAGTGCTTTGAAATATGGAATTGTGAGTCCTCTGACTAGCTTCATTTTTTTCAAGATCATTTTAGCTCTTCTGGGACCCTCAGCTTTCTATATAAATTTTAGGGTCAGCTTGTCATTTTTCTACAGAAAGGACAGCTGGGTTATTGATAAGATTGCACTGAATTTGTACCTTGCTTTGAGCAGTATCATCATCCTAACCATCTAAAGCCTTCCAATTCCTGCACATGGGTTGTCTTTCCATTTATTTCAATGCTCTTTAATTTCTTTCAATACTTTTTTGTAGTTTTCACCGTATAAGTCCCACATTTATTTTGTTTCCTCTATTCTTGAGTCTCATTATTTCAATGCTGTCAGAATTTGAATTGTTTTCTACATTTTACCTTCAGTTCATTGCTAGGACTCAGCAACACAGCTGATTTTTGAACCTTCATCTTATATTCTGCAACCTTCCTGAACTTACTAGCCTAATCATTTTTGTGTGTAGATTTCTTAGGATTTCTGTATTGAAGATCACGTCATCTCCAAGTAAAGATAGCTTTGACTTCTCCCTTTCCAAAGTTGATGCCTTTTACTTCTTTCCTTTGCCCCGTTGTTCTGGCTAAAACCAGTACAATGTTTAATAGAAAGCCGAGAACAGTATCTTTAGTTATCTGTTAGTTCTTGATCTTAGGTACTACACCAAGTAGAATATTAGATGTGGATTTTCAGTAGGTCCCTTTCTCTCCCCCTTTCTTATGTTCTGGCCTCAGTGACCTTGTCCTACCACTGCCTTCGTGCTTACTGGTCCCTCTGCCTAAAACTTCTCCCCACCGCCCTCTTTGCTAAGTAAATTCCTCATAGTTCTGCTGCAGTTAGAAGTCTGGGAAGGTTTCCTGGGCCCCCAGACCTGTCCAGATACCACAGCTCTGTGTTCTCAGAGCTCCTTTTGCTTCATGGTGCCCAGCAGGGGGTCACGTCTGTTCATGTAGTTATTCAGCTGATGTCTGTCTTCTCACAGAACATATGTTGTATGAGGTTCTCTGCAGTGTCTGTCTTCTCAATCACTTTTCCTGGAACAGAGTCTGGAACAAGGTTGTCTGGAAATATTTAATAAATGAATGAATGCAACCAAGCCAGCCAACTTGTAAAGACACAGCTCTTGGCTGTGAGGACCCTTAATGCTTCATTATCTTTAGGGTTTTTTTCCCCCTATGTCAGAAACCTTTGCCCTGCTTTGGAAGAAAAGATCTTACTTAGAATCTAAAGTGCCAACGGAAGTCCTCTATTTGGGGACAACTTTTAAGCACAGTAGATACTACAAATACTTCCCATTCTTCATGAAACCGCTCTGATTCCTGCCAGTTATAGGTAATCTCTCCCTCCTCATAGTGTCTTCAGGGTTTCATCCATATCCCTCTTAAAAGCATGCAGAATTTTCACAGTGTTATCATCACATGCATTAGTCCTGTCTCCCTGACCCTTTGAAGGCAAAAACTACATCTGATCTATCTTGGTATCTTCCCATCTCCCAAATCAGTCTTCAGAACTGTGTTGAGTGTACAAAAGAATAATGATCCCTACGAAATGTATAATTTAAAGTTTTTTTGAGAATGTAGTGTTGTTTATTCTAGTTTCATTCTCAAGTATGTGTTTTTGTTTTCTTTTAACTTTAAACATGTTATGGCATTTTATCAAATCACAACTTGGTAAGAAAGGGAAAAAAAGAAAAAATGTTATGCCATTTTAATTCTAAATAAAAAATGAATGCTTAGGTGGCCTTGTTAACCAGAACTTATGACTATCCAAATATGTCTTAGTAAACCTTGGACTCCAGTCACTCAGGCACCTCCCTCATCCGCCAACACCACATTAATCATTTCTCCCACCTGTGCTCAGTCAAGCCATTTTCACCCACTCAGATTGCCTGCCTTTTGCTACCCTTATTTTGGGGACCATTTAAAATCCTACTCCATCCTCAAAATCATTCACAATCACTTCTCTATCCAGAGATATGCTGAACTTCAATCCTTGCCACGTAGATGGCACCTTACTTTTCAGACTTCATCATGAGCTCCATTTTCCCAAGTGTTTAATGGTTCTTCAAGCAAACTGCTACCATGTTTCCCCCAAAATAAGACACTGTCTTATATTTATTTTTTCTCAAGAAGACACATTAGGGTTTATTTTCAGAGGAGGTCTTCCTCTCTGCACCAAAATGCATGGCATAGCTGCACCCATCACTAAGTCTTATTATGGGGGTAGGGCTTATATTTAACAAATGCATAGAAATCCTGTTAGGGCTTATTTGGGGGGTAGGTCTTATTTTGGGGGAAACACAGTAGCTCACTGCAATCACAGGTTTTGCCAAAATCTCTTTCCATGGGTTCCTTTTCCAGGCCTCACTGACCCTATAATCTAGTAGAGATACCCTTGTGGCACACCCAAGGCCACAGCTACCAGAACTAGAACAATAGTCATTCCCACACCCAGAACTCAGCTCCAAAATTATCCCATTGCCACACTTCCACCCTGGAGTTACATGCCCCCACAACCCACCTTCCCTACCAGATCCCCCCTTGCATTGGGCCTTACTTGACTTTATACCTTGTCTCATGTTTTGTTTTAGTTCTAAGTGGTAACCCTGACTCTGACCTATCACTTGTTGGGGATGTGAGCTCCACACATCATGGAAACAGACAGAGTGGCTACGCCCAGACTCTCTCACATACTATCTTCTCTTCTTCCTGCCTGCTCAGGAGTATAGGACAGCATGGACTAGCTCTCTGTCATGTTAAATATCCCCCAGTCCCTGGTGCACTGTAGCATTCCAGAATAGATATCAGAGTATTTATTCTGAAGAGAAAAGGTGATGTGAAACGAGTATGATGCACAGTAAAGTTGGAAATGCTTTCTTTGTATAGACGCAATCTTTATAATGAGTTTCTTTTTTATGTTTGGAAAACGAGGATGATTCTCACCCTGACATCTCCAAAGTATTGTGAAATAACTTTGTTAATGGAGGAATGGACTCACTCCAGAGTGCGTTCCAGGCAACAAAGAAAAAAAAAGTCCAACTCGATGATAAAGGATTTGTTTAGGTTTTGATGCTGATGGCTGGTTGTTATTCCTCCAAAATGGAGGCCTAAAGTATAGCTGAGCACACAGTTCCTGGGTACTAGACCTTACCCAGAAACGTGATGGTCAACTGGCTTTCACAATGAAGCAAACAAAACATACATAGAAACACACACACACCTTGGTTTGTAGTGTTTATCAATGTCTATGGAGTAAACATCCCAACTATAGCTAATTTCTAGCTACCAAATACTTTGCAAATGCCTTTTGGAATCCCTGCACCTTGTAAAAACCCGTAAGTCAGCGCCTGCATCCTGTTATACAAGTATCTACGCCTGGTGCTGTGAAAGATACGAAGTCTGTCTCCTGGGCCTCAGTGATCCTATAATCTAGTGCAGACACAGACACGTTTACTTTGATTGATTGTTCTGGCTCCCGCCCAAAGAACTCTGCACCATATTTATTGTTATTTAGAGCCCATCAAGGTAAATACATGTAATACAATGCATTTCCAAAGGTTCAATTCTCAAAGACTGAAAAGTTGATAATTTGTAAAAAGACAGTTATAATACCATCTATTCCAAATGTTCTACCTTATTACATTTTTAAGACCCACATTCTAATAGAATTCTTGGGTGATGTTGTTTCAACATTAAGGCATTTGTGGCCAGACATAACTAGTCTTTCAAGATACTTGAAGACCATTAGAAATTCTTTGATGGAACAAGATAAAATTCCTCCGTTTGCTCTCAGATTTTGTATTATTTATGAGCAAATCACAAATTGCAGGGGAAGGGGCAGCAAAGAGAGATGACAGCCTGCACGGGAGCAGGTGCTGAGGTTATGTGTGGCACACACTGAAAATACTCCCCTGCTCCTTAGCTGAACACGTGAAACCATCTGTGTGGCGACACAGCTCCCTCACAGTCTCACAACTGAGACTTTACTTGCAAATCTTTGGGATTGGGATTTGTTTTTGCCAGTAAATTTTAGGAGAAAACCCAGACTAAAGGTAGCAGCCAGGAAAAGTTTACTTTAATAGGTTTCATTAAGAGGGAGTCGTTATCAGATGGCATTAGGATGCAAAGGTCTCAATACGAAAGTCAGAGAATACTGTGTTCCACGCAGCTCACTTTGAATTTGGCCACCAGAGTTTTCTTCCAGCCAACTGTGCTCAGCTTTTCTGCTATGGGCTCCACATTCTCCTCTTAGGTGAACCATCTCTTACCTCTGGAACTGGAGTCTCTGGGGAGCTGAGAACTCTGACACCAGAAAAGATCATAGATCTGCTGTTGTGCAGCCTTCTTTTTTTTTTAATTTATTTTTTTTAATTTTTTTATTTTTTTTATTGAATGGTAACTATGTACATTAATGCACTTCTGGGGTACAGTGTGGGGTTGTCACACACAATCCGAAACACTTCCATCAAACTGGTTAACATAGCCTTCGTGTCATTTTCTTAGTTATTATTTTAAAACGTTCACATTCTGCTCTTAGAAAGATTCACTTGTACCCTTGTAAGATAAACCTCAGAAGTGATCTCTCCAATCCTCCTCCCTCCCCCCATTCCCATATTCTTAGGCTGTTATTAGGTTATAGCTTACATATAAAAGGTATAAATTAGTTTCATAACAGGGGTGTGTACATTGGATACTTTTTCTTCCATTCTTGTGATACTTTGCTCAGAACATTTTCCAGCTCCATCCATGTAAACATGAAGGACGTAAAGTCTCCATCTTTCTTTATGGCTTATGCAGCCTTCTTACCAATGATCATGTGTAACCACTGTTATCCTCTCACACTTGTTTTTCTTACTTTCATTTATTTTTTAAATATTAATTAAGAGGGCACAAGTATTTTTGTTACATGGATACCTTATATGATGCTTAAGTTGGGGCTTTTGGTGTCCCACCACCAGGATAGTGTTCTTTGTAACCAAGAGGCGAGTGTTTCTCCCACACCCACCTTCCCACTCTCCCCCCTTCCTGGCTTCTCATGGTTTTTATGCCCATGGTACCCACCTATCAGCTCCCACTTATTGGCGGGAACATACAGTGCTTGGTTTTCCATTCCTGGGACACTTTACTTAGGATAATGGTCTCCAGCTCCCTCTGCATTGCTGCAAATGACATGTCATTCCTTTTTAAGGCTGAAGTAGCCCTTCATGGTGTACATATATATCCATTCTTCGTCCACTCATGACTGAAGGGCGCTTAGGTTGATTCCTCATCTTTGCCTTCACATATCTGTAACTTCTGTCCTCCTCTGAGAAATTTGCCAACACCCATCAGAATCTAGTGGAGAAGGTAGACAAGCCCAGCAGGCTTTGGTGCCAGATGGATGAGCCTGGATTCAAGCACCTTCTCCCACCCTCCTTCATTCACCTCATTCCACTAGCTGGGTGACCTTGGATGACTTCTTTGACCTTCTCACCTCTAATATGGGTGCATAGTAACACTTAATAAATGTTGTCCTTTATTATCTAGTTCAAATGCCTTTGTGAAAGGTTTGCATAACCTCCCCAGCCAGAAGGAATCTCTCCCACATCTTGTCTTCCAATAGACTCAGTTAGGTGTATGCCCCATTGTCCACACTCGGTGGAGCCTGCTCGAGGTGGCCTCCAATCATTATAGTCATACTCATCCAGCCTGGTTGAGTGTCTGACAACGTTTAGCAAGTGCCTGGCATACCAGAGCCTCCTTGAGGGCAGGTGGTGTGTCTGTTTCCTTCATTGCTTCTCTGCTTTAGCAGAGGGCTTGACAAAAACTAGACATGCAAGAAACATTCATTAGATGTAGAATAGGCACATCGGTAATAGATGAATGCATATGTTTTGTAAGAAATGATGCCTAACTCAATGGCGGCCAACTGCGAGTTCTTGGAAGTTCTTTCTCACCATTGTATGCCTGGTGTTCAGTGTGTTTATGCTCAATAAACGACTAACAAGTGAATTAATCAATGAATCAACCAATTGATTTTATGATCTAATGTTTCCCGTTGCTCCATGGAAGTCCATTTACAGGCTAAAAGCACTGAGGGGTGCAGTTTGAGTAACACTATATAATTAAAACCAATAGAACAGATTTCTCACAAAAACATACAAGTTTTCCCCAAATCAAATTTCCAACCAGGGCAGTTTTGCCCACCAGAGGATATCTAGTAACGTCTGGAGACACATTTGGTTGTCATCACTGAGGGACTGCGGCTGGCATCTAGCGGGTGGAGTCCAGACTTGCCACTGAACATCTGACAACAACAGAAAGGCCCTGAAAACAAAGAATCACCCCATGTCAACAGTGCAGAGGTTGAGAAATCCTGCTTGACATAATCAGCTCTGAAGACTTTTTTTTTCATAGCACCACGTTAAAATGTCGGCCAAAATGATTGGGGCTTTCTGTATGACTGCCTGCCTCACTCAAGGAATCACAGAGAGTCAGGCTGAAAGGGACACTCAGCTCATCCCATCCAAACGCCTCATTTTACGATGGGGACCCTGCAAGTCCATAGGGGAAGTGAAGCTCAAAGTCGCACAGCTGGTAAAAGACCCGGCCAGGACAAGAAGCCAGGCTCCCACCCCGAGGCCGTTCACAGGGCTCTTCCCACCCCCTTTCCAAGAGTCAATAATGGAGCCTCCTTTAACTCCTACCTGCACTTCCAGCCCGAGGGCAGATGCAGCAATACAGGGTACCCCTGGATTACAGCTCTATCTCCCAACTTCCATCATCCCCATCCTACATCAATGACTTTTGCCATGTTCATAAACCACCCAAACTATCATCATTATTATTATTATTTTAATTTGAGTCACAGTCTTTGTCTGTTGCCCATACTAGAGTGCAGGGGCATCAGCCTAGCTCACAACAACCTCACACTCCTGGGTTCAAGTGATCCTCCTGCCTCAGCCTCCTGAGTAGCTGGGACTATAAACACCTACTGTAATGCCCAGCTACTTGTTCTATTTTTGGTAGAGACGGGGATCTCACACTTCCTCGGGCTGGTCTCGAACTCTTGAGCTCAAGAGATCCTCTTGCCTCAGCCTCCCAGAGTGCTGGGATTACAGGTATGAGCCACTGTGCCCAGCCCCAAACTATTATTTACAGAACAGTTTTTTTTAAGTTGACACTGACTTTTTTCCTTAAATAAGAATTAACAAGCAACTAGTTCATCAGTACTATAAGTAAAAGCGAGCGTCATTCGCAATAATTCAAAAAGACCTAAAACTTGGCACAGTACGAACGAAAATGCTGCTCAGTGCCACCTTAACGTGGGTGCCCCTGTAAGCCTCTGAGCTGAGCCCCGCCTTCTCTTTGTTAAGAAGGGAGATTCGCAAGTGTAGGTGTTGAAGATATACTGGCACCAAACCGAGACTCTCTTCTCAATGTAATAAGAGGTACTGGGGAAAAATGACCAGGAGAATGCATTTCTCACGCTGTGCTCCGATACTATTTCTTGTCGTGCCTATGCATCACTTAAAATCATCTTGCATTCCCTCAGAAGTGTATTTATTTTGAAAAATATTGTACGCGTATCAGAAGAGTAAGAGAGACGAAAATTACTCCTGTAAGATCCTTCTTTTGTCTCCCAGACAAAGAGCATAGGCACCTTCTTCTCTGTTCCCATGTTGTATGTGAATAAACGGGAAAACTAGGTGAGAAATCATTCACTCAGTTGCAGACTCTCCCAGGACACAGTTCAGGTGGTGGGGAGTATAGTAGGAGAACTCTGTGATCCCCAAGGACCCTCGCCCTAGTGAACTCTCCCTCCCTTGAGTGGTGCACAGTTTCCACAGCCTGCGAATGGGACTGTACCCGACCTGTGATTGTTACCTTTTAAGGTAGAAGGGCAGTTATCCTGGAGTCTTGACCTGACCGTCTGAAGGCTTCAAAATCAGATTGTCTTCAGTGGGTTGCAGAAAAGGAAGCCAGAGAGGCATCCGGCAGTCCCAGAGCACAGCAAACGTCCACCCTGCGATCTGCCTGTGGGAGCCACATGGCCCAGAGCTCTGGGCAGCCTCCAGGGGCTGAGACCAGTTCCTGGCCAACAGCTAGCACAACATGGGAACCTTGGTACCACGGAGGCAAGGTAATGAATTTGCTGAACAACCAGTGATTCGGGAAGAGGACCCTGAGCCCAGACCCACAGAGACTTTAAAGACAATAACTTTCTATTGTTTTAAACTGAATAGAGACCACAATCTTACATAGCAAGGAATAACTAACATAAAGGAACGCAGTGATAAATACGGCAGGCGCCCTGGCATTGAGGCACGTATATTCAAGTCCTGGAGGGAGATAAGATACACGTGAAGTGATTTTAATATTAATCAGTGTATGTAATTAATATTCATCGGGGTATGTCAGCATACGTCTGAGAAAAGCACAACAATGTGGAACGAGAATTATGGCTGAAGAAAATCAACGAAGGCTTCATGGAGGAGGTGACATTGGCACAGGCCTTAAAATTCTAAGGGAATTTCAGCAAGGAGAGAAGTGGACCCATCGCAAGCTTCTGGAGTGACCAAATTCCTGCTTGGCCTTGGATACAGAGTCGTACAATGTACAGGTTCTGGGTTCAGTTTGTCCAGATTCAGTCCTGGCTCTACCACTCACTAGTTGCGTGACCTGAACAAGCAAATAAAGCTCTGTGATCTTCAATTTCCCCACTTGGGAAAACTGAGGGGGTGATAATAGCAGTGCCTGCCTCAGGGAGACAGAGTAAAGGGAAGGGCCCTCTGTCCTGAGCACCGGTACTCCCCAACACAGACTTGAAGCTTCTGAGACTGAGCGCCTGCCTCCAGGGTGCAGGGCCCAGGGCAGGATAGCAAAGAGAGGCCCACTTACTGCATGGCTGGACTATCTACAAGCTATAAATCAAGCTAAAAGCTGTTAAATAAAATATGTTTTATCCTCCTACTTTGCAAACTATAACGACAACATGCAAAGGAAAAAAAAAGGTCTTTTAAAAGACTGGTTTATGCTGCCTTGCCTCAGTTTGGGACACCTTGCAAGGGCTGTCTCAGCTGCAGAGCTCCCCCTGAGATCAGCTGATGCCTCAGCTGCAGCCGTACTGGGGATCAGTTTCCCCCTTTGCCTGGTCCTGCCAACCCTACTTTCTTACAAGAGCGTGTCCTGAGAACCTTTCCCTCTCAGCCTTCACATGTAAATCTGTTCCCAGGAGACCTGTCCATACTCTTTAGCCTGATTAATGGGGCACAAAAAATTTTCACCTATGGAATATCTACCTGCAGGTGGCCTTTCCAACCTGCACCTTTCGCTCCCAGGCCCCACACCCTCCCACGTGCTGTCCACATCTGGTGGCTTCAAAGCCAGGAGGCCGCTGAGCAGGGACACACTGTGGCTGTCACCTCTTCATTAAAGCAGAGTGGTCCGTCCTCATTTGGCAGTGTGCCACGTGAACACTGGGCCTGGGGAGGACCAGCTCTGTGTGCCGATCGCATTCGGCATTTAAAAAAATATTTAATTATGTGCAAAGAGGGAGTCCGCATGTCGCCTGCTGGCCAGGTTCGTTTGGGACTTTATTATCATACATATCACTGTAGCCTATTATTCCTCGGCAGATTGGACAAGTTTCAAGGTTAATAAAAATGTTCTGACAAATTGTTATTTTGAAAGTGATTGAAGGAAACGTCCCACTCCAAGCATATGTTTGACCTTTTAGGGGAGGAAAAAGAAGAAAATGCTCGCGGAAGCCTCATGCAGTTTGAGTTCTTTTGACAGCTCTAAATTGTTTGGCGAGCGTTGAGTTTCCCTAAGCAGCACGGAGACCAACATTTCCTTTTCCCAAGCCTCACTCCCCCTACTCGGGCTTGTCACTTTAAGTAATAATGATAATAATTATAATGTAATATGAAGGTGCACGCTTTAGGCAGGCCCAGAGCTTTGGGGGTTACCTCACTCAGCGTCCACACTGCACTTTGAGAAGTCAGGAACTCTTTTCACCTCTCTCATTTCTGGTTGAGAGAAATTAAATAACTCACTCGAGGTCAAAGTGTTTTAAGTGGTGGGACCTCGGTGAAAACCACCATCTCCAAACCACCCAAATACTGCCTCTCTGCAGTCATAGCTAAGGGGCCATCAGAGAGTCAAGCGTCCACAGCTACTTTTCGGCTGATTTCCAGTTGCCGGTGTCTGTTTCTCTGCATCTCTGAGGATTTTTCTGGACCTACTAAAGGCTGCATTGCCCGTGCAGAGCAGCCAGAAGTGCTAAGGCATGAACCCTGGCAGAAGCCCTCAGCCACTGAGTCTTGAGAGTTGGCGTAGAACCATGCCATCCATCACCCCTTGGGTAGGACTGTTCTGAGTCCTGTGTTATCCGCTCTTTCTTAGTATTTCCTTCTAGGATCGAGCTGCTGCAGCCCTTTGCTGATAGATTGATGATGCACCTTTTCCCGGCCACCTTCTATTCCCCTTATCACTTCTCCACAACCCTGCTCCTGTCCTCTGCACCTCCCAAGTGTACTAAGTAGTTATTCCTGGAGTTATCTGAACTGAGGCAGAGGCTTCACTACAAATGCCCCTGGGATGAAGATTCCTGTGGTGGGTGGAGGCTGAGGAAGGACAGGTGTTGGGCTGGCCCGTGCTGCTGCCTGATGAGAAGAGTACTCATGATAATACTATCCCCTGTCATTCTGTGCCTAATACTAGTGACCCCAGGTTACCTTCTAGTCACCCTTGTGTTGGCAGGAAAATGCAATTGCAGGTAAAATCATCCCCATGGAAAAGAATTTCATGAGAACTTTTATACCCAGAAGTTGTGGACTTAACTTACGGGCGCAATCAGAGAATTTAAACCAAGACCTCCAGGTGTGATATCAGACCCCCTCCCCATTCTTCCAAGGTGGTGTGCTGTGGAAGTCGATGGGGGTCAAGTCCATGCACTCCGTCCTCAGACTCCTAGGTTTGAATCCTGGCTCCGATATTTACAAGCAAAGTTCCCAGCGACTTCATTTCCTCAGTAGTAAAATTATGAAAATAATATTCTCTAGCACCTGGTTGTGAGTACAGCTTAATTTATAAAGTGTTTAGACAAAGCCTGGCACATAGTATTTAATAAGTGCTAGATAAGTATCCCCTATCACTATGATGCTAATATTATTGCTAATGTGGTGTTATTAGCAGTAGCACATTGAGGAAGAGATGGGGGATGAGCACCCAGTAAAGGTTAGATATTATTTACCAAGCTTGCCGATCTCCCTTCTTGTAGGATGTAGTTTACCATTGATAGAATCACAGTGCAAATCAGTAATTTACAGTCATCGAGATGCATGAATTTGCTGACGGGTCTGAGCCCCTCCCTGCCATACCCTGGTGCTGTACCCCCGTCCAAGTGCACATGACCATAGAGCCTCAGATCTGCTGGAGATGTAAGCTGAGGAAGACGCCGTCCTGAAGCACCGCTTTCCTTCTTCAGATGAAGACCCAGCGCTGTCTCACAGGCAGACCCACCAGGACCGCCGCCCACCCAGGCTTCTCGGCCTTCATTTCTGCTGTTGGGAGATCACTCGCCCCAGGACCCCCTTACACAGCACCCTGTCCGTCCAGCTCCTCCCCAGTGGCTCCCGCCGCCTTCTCCTGCCTTTCCCAGAATCTCTTTCCAAGGGATCTCTGAGCTGTTTTCTCACTGCACAGACCATTCGTTCAGCCCGACCCACTGCCCCGTGTTTACTTAACCCTTTGTCATCCTTCTCTTTCCCGGCTCTTCATCCACACCCATTGGGCAATTCATTCTATTTTGTCTTGTGAAAAGGCAAATGCATGATGTTTATCCTCAGACAGCACAATCTCCAGGAGATGAGCGAAAGCACATAACCTCCCTGAGCCTCAGCCTCCACATCTGCTACCAGTCGCTCATTCAGAGGTGCCGGGAAACACCACATGGGAGCAGCTCACAGCCCAGGAGGGGAGGGAGCCCCTGAATAAACACCCCACCTGCCCTGCTTCTTGGTAGGGCAATTCGGAGACAAGCTCTAGGGCAGAGATCAGCAAACCTTTTCTTAAAGGGCCAGATAATAAATATAAATACAGATAGTAAATATTTGAGGCTTTGCAGGCTGTTTGGTTTTTGTCACAGTTGTGTACTTCAGATAACACGTAAGCAGATGAGCATGGCTGTGTTCCAATACAACTTCCCTTACAAAAGCAGGCTCCAGGGTGTCTCAGAGGGTTCCGGGGGGGGACTGGACCCCACTGTTCGCATCACAAACACATAATTTGTTGTCTTTCCTCACCTCCTTGCCCCTTGCTCTGCTTCCTCACCATATTTTCTGGGGTCTCCCCCAAATCCTGGTCTTGGTTCTGCTGTTGGGGAACCATAAACTGAGACCACAGGCTCTGAAGGCAAAGTGTAAGGCGTCATGAGGCCACATAACAGGAGACTCGCCCAGGCTGATGGGGGCAGAGGGAGCATTCCAGGCACAGGTCTGAGCAGGGAGGACTCCCAGCTGCCTTGAGACCCCAGAAGACAGAGTGGCTGGAGCACGAGAGGAGGTAGGAATAACAGAGCCATGTAGCCAGAGAGAGAGGTGGGGCGAAGTCCCAGGGAAACTTAGACACGTCAGGGTGTCGCCCTGAGGCAGCAGGGAGCGTTTGAGAAGTCAAGCAGGATGACATAGTATCTGAGCACCAACTGGCTCAAAAGGGGCCACCAGAAGCCCTGCCCACCTGTCCTCCATCCCCCAGCCCCTGCTAGTGACCTCGTCACCCCTAATCACTTAGAATCCCAGGCAAGAGATGAAAAACATCACCGTAACACAGGCCCATGAACAGTGAAGTACCTTCCATCAACAGGGGAGAGAGGGGAAAATAACCAATAAAAATACAAAATGAAACAACTACAGAACAAACAGAGCCGTGGCGCCCGGCCCTGCCAGGTTATTGCTTAGACTTGGAGGAGGATTTTGTAGTAACACCGTTTGATTCTGCTGGCTCCTTGCCAACTATTGCAAAATGCCCTCTCCTGCTTCCTACACTGTCTTCGTCTGGAAGAACCGATGTTACGACGTCTTCAGTGAGGAAACCTGGAGTAACAGCCCCTTTTCCTGTCCCCCTGCCCCACGCTTATCACACAGGCAAGAAAAAAGAAATATCACCCAGTTTTTCATGTGTCCACATTTCTTCCAGAAACCCCCTTCTTCCAGGCTTATAGACATTTCTGAACCTAGCGTCCTGGGCTCAAGAGATGGCCATTACCTTACTCTATAAGAATCCACCCGGGTATTTGGAACTTGAGGGTGGAATAAACACACCAGGACATAGGGCAGCTCTCAGAAGCCTCTCTCTTGGCACTGTCACCAGGTGGGTGGTGACCTTTTCCTAGGAGAGATTTGAGGGTGCAGCCACACTGATCCATGTGGATAGACTGAGTCTGTAATAGCAGCCAGGCCTTGCAATGGCAGATGTTGGAACAAATGACCACGCTTTTCTGTGACTAAAGCCACTTACCCACTGACTGTGAGCTTGATGAGCACACCAGAGGCATCTTTCCCCTCTCGTAGCCTTCCCTAACATGCTACCTGAGCATGAGAACATGTGCGTGTTGATGTGCGTGAGTTAATTCAGTTTCTTCGGGATCATTCCAAGGACAGGACACTGGTCCTCGAAGTAGCATCAGGGCTGCCTTAGCTGTAGACCTAAAAGAAAAGCCAGCCCCTCTATCTCCACCAGATGAATCACTTGCATTCTGAAGTCGGACAAGCATCCCCATATTTCTTTTCTGTTCTTTCTTCTATATTTTTGAAAGTGGTGAACTAAATGCATCCCTCAGCCAAGTAGTTAAGGGAATCATAAATTCCACAGATCCCAGAGCACCTCTTTGGCTGATGTTTTGGTTAGATTTCTTCTGCTCACAACTGACAGAAAATCCATCTCCTTACCTGCTTAAGCAAAAAGGAAATTATTAGGCAAACCCAACTAAGAAGGTTGGGAGTAAGGCCAACTCCGTCTGCAGCTTGGTTCTCTATTTTTCATTGAATGGCAAATACCATTTTTTGAGATGTTTCAGGATTTTTTTTGGATAATTATTTTATACATAGGAAGAAGTTACCAAAAATTATCATTCACTAGCAGTGGCTTTGAAACGTTTTTGACCCCCTAATAGCTAAATCTATTTCATCATAACCCAGTTATTCTTTTCCATTCTACTTCGGTTTTTTAATGCTAGTAATGACCCATGGAATTTATTTTGACAATTGAACAATAGGTCATAACCTGCTATTTAGAAAGCACTACCTTAGATATTCTGATCAAACTTTCCTACTGAAATAAGAGAAGAGAGAAGATAATGTGTCATAGGGTCTCAGTTTTTCTCCCTTTCAGCTGAGTTTTAGCTGTGTTGATTTCATTGTTTTGCTCCCCATAGGGGCAGGATGGTACCAGTTGTCCTAAATCTTTTTTTTTTATTAAATCATAACAGTGTACATTAATCTATCATGGGGTACAGTGTACTGTTTCTGTATACAGTTTGAAATACTTTCATCCAACTGGTTAACATAGCCTTCATGTCTTTTTCTTAGTTATTGTGTTAAGACATTTATATTCTACATTTAGAGTGACTCACATGTACCCTTATAAGATGAACCACAGGCGTGATCCCACCAATCACCCTCCCTTCACCCACTCTCTCCCCTCCCCTCCCTTCCCTCTCCCCTCTCCCCATATTCCTGGGCTAAACTTGGGTTATAGCTTTCCTATGAAAGCTATAAATTAGTTTCATAGTAGG
>NW_003852453.1:5418941-5428185 GCF_000181295.1 Otolemur garnettii
TTTTTTCTGTTAAATTTTATTAATCATCAAAATCATCATTCACCATACCTGAACTGACTGCTGTGACTAGAAGCATCTTATGTGTAGATGGCCCTTGATGTTGTCCTGATTCATGACCAGGCATGGAGCTCTATCCAAGCACATGAGCCGAAAGTGGGATAAGGAAGATTGGGGCGTGCTTCCAGAGGGTTAAAGGGGAAGAGAACTGCAAACATGATAGACGGCCTCTACAGGGCTAGGCCTAATCACAGGTGCAACTAGCAATGAGCTTGTGATTGGCAAATGGGAGTCGCTGCCCCCTATGCAGCCCTCTCCTGATTCACCAATGCCAGGGGTAACTTTAACAGAAGCTTTCTTTCCAGAATAGCTGGTAAAGCTAAAGGTACAAATGTCTCTAGGAAAGAGGAGTTAATTCAGACTAAAGAGTAAATGCCTGCTGCAAAAATAGTTTTGATTGTGGTGGGAGGGAAATGCATCTGTCCCATTTGGGCCATGGCAACATAATGCCATTACCCAGGTGGCCTATAAATGACAGAAATTTATTTCTTACAGCTCTGGAGGCTGGAAAACCAAGATCAAGGTGCTGGTTAATTCAGTGGGGGGGGGGCATTCCTCAGGGAGGGCTGTCTTCTCTAGTGTGGTGGAAAGGCCAGGGTCCTCTCTGGGGTCTCTTCTATAAGGATATTAGTACCGTTCAGGAGGGCATCCCTTGCATGACCTGACCATATCCCCAAAGCCCTGTCTCCTAAGACCATTACCGTAGGGGGGAGGATTTCAACATACAAACTTTGGGAAAACAAAGCATTTAGATCATAGCAATATCATAGGAGCACTCTCACAACAGAGTGGAAGAGAGGCGTAGATAAGAGAGGTGAAAATAAGGAGAAAAAAGCCCCCGTCACACTTTGGCCTGCTCTAGTATACCAGAAATGCCATACAGTTTAAGATAAGTCACATGGAGCTTCTATGTAGTGCAAAGAAAACTCTTCTTACTACTAGGAGCAGGAGGAAAAAATGGAAAATACCTTCCTTGTCTTCAGAAGAATTGCAATTTACTTAGAAAACAGAGTATGTGGCACGAAAGCAGGACTATCACTCATCGGAGTGCAGACTGCACCATGAATGATGTCCTCTAAAACTGCACAGCCTGCAGCCTGTAAAACCACAAACAGTGGAACCATAAAGGTGTCTTGAAGTAAGTCATCAGCAAATCTGAGCAAATTTAGGGAAGCCTTCCCCAAATTGGGCTCTATGGAACAATAATTCTGCAGGATTTTAATAGGTATTATATAATAAAAAGTTTATTGAGTTAAGGAGTTCAAGAACTGCCAAGTTTAAAAGGTCTTTTATCGGAGGACTTCTCAGAAGGTCTAGTATGCTAACACGTGCAGCTGGTCTCCAAGAAGGGAGTATGGAATAAGGCACTTTCCAAATATACTAGATGATTGCATTACATGCAATCAAACCACACTCTGCAAAAAGCTGACCCAGTGCACAGGGAGTGGTAGACATCTTTCCTATTTCAAGTCTTGGTTACATCCATTTCATAACCCATCGCTGAGCCAGATGCCACACTCCATTCCAGGCACTGTACCAGGTGTGGGAGATACACCAGTTATGAACAACACAGACAAGTTTCATGCTTCTGATGCTAATGAAAAATTTATTGAGGTCAAGGCCAAGGTTATAAGAACAGAGACACAGGAAGATTCTAGTCCTGCCCTCCAGATGCTAACAATTTAGCAGGGACATAGGCCTATGGAGGAAAATTGCATATTGTAATAATAATAAAAGCTGAAATGGATATTTACACAAAGCAAAACGGGACCATATAGAGAGAGGTCTATACTTGGGCGGGTGCAGGGTTATAAAGGCAAGGCTTCACGGGTGGGTGATATGAACTGAGACTTAAAAGATGAAGGACAAAGAGGTGAAGGGACTATAAACCCATTTATAGTTTAGTAGGAGCAGATACAGGAAAAAAAAACAAAAATGCTGGGACTTCAGGAGGGGCCACAGCTAAAGCTGACTCCTTTGGGCTTCTTGAGGGGAGCTTAGGCCCCTTTTAGAGTTAAAAACATTAAGAGAGGGGGGATGTGAGCCAGTTCAAAGGAGCTGCTACGTGGCAGCTAAGTCCTTGTGCGTCTAGTAAGCCCCGTGCAGGGCTGAGCAGCTCCAGTGCTCAGTGGTCTCAGCCAAAGACCAATCTTGTTTCCAAGGTGTGTTTGCTGGCGATTCAGATTACACCTTCCACTTGAAGAGAGAAGCTGGGCCTGATGCCAGACTGTCTGCAAGCCACTCTGGTCCTTAAAAGGGCACTTACGGGGCTGTAGAAAATATAAACTGGATCATTCACTCAAGACAGAAGAGCAATCATAACCGTAAAATTCTCTTTCAGCTCTGTCCAATCAGCAGTAACAAAGCAACTAATTCCGGCCAGCTCTGCCACTAACCAATTTTATTTTTAAATTGTGAGAGATGGATAGATATAGATAGGTAAATAGAAAGACAAGGTGGCTATGATACAGACACGTGTCTGTAGCCAAATCCTAAGCATCCAGTTTAATAACTTATTACAAACTGAACACGCCTATCTAAGCAGCACCCAGATCAAAAAATAGACCGTAACCAGCAGCACAGAACGTCCACCCCCGGCCAACCTTATGTTTCTTTTTAATCTGCCCCCCAGTGGTAACCACTCTCTTTACTTTCCATAGTATATGTTAGTTTTGCCTATTTTGTAGTCTATAAAATGAATCGAACAGTTTATGCTTTTGCGTGGTGCCTTCTTTTAATCCTTATGCTTGTGAGTTTTGTTCATATTGTTGCATGTAATTGTAGACTATTATTCACGTCAGTGCATATTATCCCACTGTGTGACTATAACACCATTAATTTACCTGTGCTACAGGGATGGGCATTTGAGTAGTATCTGCTTTCTGGCTGCTACAAATTGTCCTCCTAGAAACACTTTAATGCATATCTTTGGTGATCACATGCATGGATGTCTTTTGAGTGTATTTCCAGGAGTGGAACTTCTGTGTCGTGGGATATTTCTCAATTCCACTTTAGCAGATATCATCCAACAGTTTCAGAAATGGTTATATCAATTTACATCCTAACTAACGATGTTCCAGTTGGTCCCTGTGTTTAGATGCTCTTGGCGTGTTCTGTCTGTTCCATTTTAGCCATCTGGCTGGTGTGTAAGGGGTATTCTGTTCCAATTTTCATCTGTGTCTCCTGGACAGCTAGTGAAATGTATCATTTTTTTCATATGTTTATTGGTTGTTTGAATATTTTCTTTGGTGAATTATCTGTTCAAGAGTTTTTCTCATTTTTCTATTAGATTATCTTTCTCTTCTGTATTGATTTATAGGAGTTTTAAGTCCACCTGTATTTTTGCAGGAGTCTTTTGAGGACATGCCTGCTTTGAGGGCTGCCTTTTCACATCATTGTGTCTTTTGATGGACATTTTCAATCTTAATATATTCCAATTTATCAATGGTTTTCCTTTCATGAATAGCAAGGGTTGTGTCCTGTTTTAAAAACCTTTACCTACTCCAAGGCCATAGGAACTTTCTCCTGCTTTTCTCTAAAAGTTTTATTATGTTGCCTTTCATGCTTAGGTCTGCAATCTATCTGCAATTATTTTTTGTAGAGTGTGAAGTAAGGGTCAAAATACACATTTTTCTGCATGAATATCCAATTTACACCTGACAAGTATTTTTCCCCAGAATATTAAGGGGTATACACATTTTGCTTACATAATTTGTTCCTGTACAGATTGAGTCAAAGTTATAAGTGTGCCCTTCACCCAGATAATGTGAATTATACCCACTAGGTGTGAATTTGCCCATCCCCTCCAATTGCTCCCACCTGTTTGATTTTCGTTGAGTTCTACTTCCATATGTGCACATAACTGTTGATTGATGAGTTCCAATTTAGTATTGAGCACATGCAGAGTTTGTTTTTCCATTCTTGAGATACTTCACTTAGAATAATCATCTTCATTTCCATCCAGGTTGTCACAAAGGATACTAGATCACCATTTTTTATGGCTGAGTAGTATTCCATGGTATGCCTATACCACATTCTATTAATCCATTCATATATTAGTGGGCACTTGGATTGCATCCACATTTTTGCAATTGTGAATTGCGCCACTATAAACGTTCAAGTGCATGTGTCTTTTTAATACAATGACTCTCTTTCCTTTGGGTATATACCCAGCAGTGGGATTGCTGGATCAAATGGTGGTTCTACTTTTACTTCTTTGAGAAATCTCCATACTGCTTTCAGCAGAGGTTGTACTACTTTGCAGTCCCCTCAACAGAGTACAAGAGTTCCTTTCTGTCTGCTTCCAAGCCAGCATCTGTTGCTCTGGGACTTTTTGATATGTGCCATTCTCGCTGGAGTTAGGTGCTTGAGGTTTTGATTTGCATTTCCTTGATGATTAGAGACTTGGAGCATTTTTGCATGATTTTGTTGGCCATTAGTATATCTTCATTTGAAAATTTTCTGTTCATGACTTTTGCCCACTTTTTAATGGGATTGTTTGGTTGTTTCTTGCTGATTGATTTGAGTTCTTTATAGCTTCTGATTACCAGCCCTTTATCAGATATATAGCATACAAATATTTTCTCCTATTTTGTAAGTTGTCTATTTGTACTTTTTATTGTATCCTTAGCTGTGCAGAAGCTTTTTGATTTGATCAGATGCCATTTATTTATTTTTGTTGTTGCTGTGATTACCTTTTGGGGTCTCCTTCATGAATTCTTTACCTAGGCCTATATCTATAAGAGTTTTTTCAGCACTTACTTCTAGAATTCTTACAACGCCATGTCTTGGGTTTAAGTTGTTATCCAGCGTGAATTAACTCTCATGAGTGGTGAGAGGTGGGATCCTGTTTCAATCTTCTGCATGTGGCTATCCAATTTACTGAGCACCATGTGCTGAACAGGGAGTCTTTTCCCCATGATGAGTTTTAATACTGAGGTAAGTCCAGCAGATTTTTCTTTTAAACAAACCAGCATGGGCTGGTGAGAGAAATTTTGGCTAATCTGAAACACACTATTGAATAGGAAAGGGAAGAGTCTTCATGTTTATATGAGCCTACTTAGGACTTTGTGTAAAAGTCCTTCAAAACAACACTACTACATCTACCTTTCTAATCTAATGACTCACTGTTTTCCACACCAGGCATAAAACCAATGACGAATTGTGACTGCCCTGTCAAAACAGGATTCGTTAGAGCACCATGCTTTTGCTCGTGATTTTCTCTGCATGGGATACCTTCTCTGCCCCTTGTTTGCCACCTGCTACTCCTTTAAGATTGTTCTCCAGCACTTCCATGTGAGACAGGTCCCTGATTCACCATCACAGCTGTTAATTATGGACATAGCAGTTTCTTCCATAGAATATTTGCCTTGTTCATCTGATAACAATTCTTTCACCCCATTGTAATTATTTCTATGTCTCGCTTTACCATGAACTCTTTGAAGGTAAATGCTATAGTTTATCTTGGGGTCTCCATCATTCACCAGCAACTGGCCCACATAAAAATTTAGTGTGTTTTTTCCATTTAATATTAAGTACGTCAGAGTCATGGGAATGCCATCAATAGAAATATTGGAAGATGGAAATAGGACCATGCCATGTAGAAATGATATTTAGTGGCAACATCATGTTTTCTGGATAAGAGAGAAAACTAAGAGGGGTCAGGGAGAAATAGCAGAAATGAAGGAGAAGAAAAAAAGGAAAGAGACTGCTATTCTTACCAATGATGGAATAACTGGTATTGGGCTTTTCCACACATAATAAATTGCCATAGAACTGAATGAAATATGCAAGATAAGGCATGGACCTTAAATCATGTTATAAATACGTTCAAAGACTCAAAGGAAAATATGCTCTTACTGAATAAACAGATGGGGAATCTCATCAGGGGGTGGCAGAAAGCCATAAAGAGAACTGAATGCAAAGTCTTTCACTGAAAAATACAATATCTGAAGCAGAAAATTCACTAAATGGGCTGGACAACGGAGATTATAGAAAAATGATCACTGACCTTTAAAACACAGTAAATTTAATAATTCCATAAGAAGATCACCATTTTAAAAGTTGAAAAAATTAATAGAGCCTCAGTGGCCTATGAGACAATAACAAACTATGATGAGGCACAAGTGTGACTGGAGCACCAGAAAGAAAGATGAGATTGAGAACAAGGCAGAAAAGTCTTTAAAAAGTAATGCTGTTTGGCTTGGTGCCCGTAGAATAATGGTTATAGCATCAGTCACATACACCGAGGGTGGCAGGTTTGAACCTGGCCCAGGCCAGCTAAAAAACAATGACAACTGCAACATAAAATAGCCAGGCATTGTGGTGGGTGCCTGTAGTCCCAGCTACTTGGGAGGCTGAGGCAAAAGAACCACTTAAACCCAAGAGTTGGAGGTTGCTGTGAGCTGTGATGCCACAGCACTCTACCAAGAGTGATATGATGAGACTCTGTCTCAAAATAATAATAATAATTATGCTGTCAAATTTCCTAAATTTCATAGGAAACAGGTTTAAGAAACTCAACAAGCCCTGTGCAGGATAAATAATGAGAAGCCACAGCTAAAAAATCATACTTTAACTTCTGAATATGAAAAATAAATCTCCTAAAACAGCCAGAAGAAAAATGACACAAAATAATGATATGAAGGTTGACATTTCTGGTAGCCAGGAGACAATAAAATAGCATCTTCAGAATACTGGGGGGAAAGAAAACACTGTGAAACCAGAATTTTACATGAAACAAAATGATTCCTTTAGAAATTAGGATATAAAACAAAGACACTGCCATATAAATTGAAAGGGTTTGCCAGCAACAGATGTGTGCTAGAAGAAACACTTGGGAAATTCTCCAGGCTGAACGGACATGAGCCTCGTAACAGGCAAGACCTACCAGATATGGTGAAAATGAGGATAAATATCAAAGACTAGATTTTTTTGTTATTCTCTTAATTTCTTTAGAAATTAAAGGACAGAGGGAAAAAGAAACAGAAGAGTGATGAAGGAAAAATCACATATAATCAGTGGGGCTTAGAATGAAATCCCAGCTGTGCTACTTAGAAATGGTATGATCATCTGGATGCAGAGGCTCACACCTGTAATCCTAGCACTCTGGGAGGTTGAGGGAGGTGGATCGTCTGAGCTCATGGTTTGAGACCAGTCAGCAAGATGGAGACCCTGTCTTTATAGGAGGGAGAGGGGAGGGGAGAGGGGAGGGTGGGAGGAGGGAGGGTATTGGGTGGGAACTCACCTAATGTGCACAATGCAGCGGTACATTTCAAAACTATTAAAAGCAGAGTATAAATGTCTGACCACAACAAATAAGTCAGTGAGGTGATGGTTATGTTAATCAGTTTGATGTAACCATTCCACACTGTATATCAAGTCAGCACATTGTACCCCATAAATGGACATAGTTATGATTTAATTTAAAAAAGTATTTTAATGTAGTATCTCAATTTTCATCAGGTTGAATTTGAAGGTAATAAATAAAGACTAGCTTTTTGTTATTTTTAAATGCATATTGGTAATATACTGAAGTTATCAGCACTATTATATAAAGATTTCCAGAGCGGCATCTGTGGCTCAAAGGAGTAACGTGCCAGTCCCATACACCAGAGGTGGTGGGTTCAAACTCAGCCCTGCCCCCCCACCAAAAAAAGATTTCCATTTATTTCCTTAAAAAAAATAGCCAAGCATTGTGGTGGGTGCCTATAGTCCCAGCTACTTGGGAGGCTAAGGCAAGAGAATCACTTGAGCCCAGGAGGTTGGGGTTGTTGTGACACCACGGCATACTAGCCAGGGCAACAAAGTGAGACTGTGTCTCAAAAAAAAGAAAAGAAAGAAAAAGAAATTGTATGAATGATTATAGACAAGTTACTTAACTTCTCTGAGCCATTTTCTCCATCCATTACTGAGTTAATAACACTTACTTTCATGCAGTTGTTAAAAAAAAAATTGGGGAATAATTTACATAAAGTGCTTGGAGCTGTGACTGTGTTTAGATGTCCGAAGTGACTTAAGAAGAGTCACAAATTGAAGCTCAGAGCTGTCTTGCCCAGTGCGAGTGTGTCTACGATTTTAATAACCTTTCCCTTCTTTTCCATTTCTCTTCTTTTGAAAATAAAAATCACAAAGCTCACAGTGTTCACATTGGTTTGATCATCTGAGGTCTGTGGATTCAGAGACATTAAGTTTCGGAACCATCAATCATTTCAAGTGTTGCAAATCTCAGTGCTGTGAATGTCACTTCAAAATCTCCAGAAAAATATGTGCCTCGGAGTTTAAAGTATGCGTGAATTTTTGTCAATATAACTGAAATAACAGGGCATTCTGCACATATACTATTTCCCAAACTTAAGTCTTTTGCTTGCCACTTTCATAAATGTTGCCCTTATTTACTTAATTTCTTGAAGTGACTTTCTAAAAAAAAATTAATTTCCAAAGGCAACTTCGGGTACTACTATATGTATATGGAGTGCCAATGCCATTGGCCATAAATTGAAAATAAACATTTAAAAATTGAATACATGCAAAAAAAAAAAAAAAATGTTGTTTCCGTCTATCTCCCGACTGCCATTTTCCCAGGACTCTGAGCCAGAGGCTCACGCTACCTTTGTTGAGACAAAAAGAAAGAGCGTGAGAGAAATTGATTTGCAAGAATTACAGAGGTGTGAGGAACACACTAGCACATAGCTGAGTCTTTCTCCTTGTTGGAATCATAAGGAATGAAATAATATAAAAGGGAATAACTTTCTCAATGTGCAATTCGATTTCATTAATGGTCTGTTTCTATGCTTTTATTCCCTCGTATATAAAAAAATGGAGATGATAATAGCACCTACTGCAGGTTTGGGATATAGGAAAATAGGGCAAAATAATGTGTGTCAGGCTCTTAGCACAGTACCAGGCATATAGATGATGCTCAAGAAATATTAGCTATAATTTAAAATATTCAGTATACGCTCAAGACTCACATTCTTCTTGTTTATGGGGAAACACAGATGGGCTTCTTGTCATTTACATTTTCCATATCCATGTTGAAATTGGAAGAGGACTCCTTTAGAAAGGACTTCGTGATGGTCTAGACTAGAAATTTAACTCGTTAATAGAATTTTTTTTTTTTTTTTGGAGACAGAGTCTGACTATGTCGCCCTCAGTAGAGTACTGTGGAGTCACAGCTCACAGCAAC